>NW_027309129.1:0-51000 GCF_047496885.1 Scyliorhinus torazame | reverse complement strand
ATCATGCATTAAGGTTAAAATGTGCACACACTCTCTCACATGCCGGTAACTGAACAGGAAGTATAAACACACACACACTCACTAGTATACTCACACACTCTCGCTCACACACCCACACACCAGTAACTGAACAGTAAGCAGTAAAATATTCATTATATATCGCAGAGACAGGAGGTTAATACATAATAGATTAATCTTTATTGTCACAAGTCGGCTTCTGTTAACACTGCAATGAAGTTCCTGTGAAAATCCCCTAGTCGCCACATTCTGGCGCCTGTTTGCGTACATGGAGGGAGAATTCAGAATGTCCAAATGACCTAACAGCACGTCTTTTGGGACTATCTATCCATGAGTGTGTGTAGTGAACTCACTGTCTCTCTGTGATATATAATGAATATTCTTGTGCTTACTGCTCAGTTACTGGTGTGTGTGTGTGTGTGAGAGATAGTGAGTGTTGAGCGTGAGAGTGTGTCTTTACCCTCACTGTCTCTCTATGCTATATAACTCCTATTTCATTCTCTCTCTCACATTCTCTCTCTCACACATTCTCTCTCTCACACTCGTACACTATCTCATTCACACACTCACACCAGTAACTGAGCGGAAAAATATGCATTATATATCACAGAGAGGCAGTGAGGGTCACCATTCACTGAGCAGTAAGCAGTTAAATATGCGTTTTCTATCGCAGAGGGACAGTGGGGGTAAAACACACACTCGCACACCAGTAACTGAGCAGTAAAATATGTGTTATGTATCACAGAGACAATGAAGGAAAAAGACACACTCACCCAGACTATTTCTCACACTCACACTCCCCCGCACACAGTGACACATTCTCTCACACACACTCCCTCACACACACTCACACTCTCATACTCTGATGATCACACACTCTCCCAACAGTAACTGAGCAGGAAGCAGTAAAATATGCATCATATATCACAGAGACAGTGAAGGAAGAACTCTCTCTCTCTCACACTCACCACACACCCCAGTAACTGAACAGCAACAGCAAAATATCTGTTATATATCAAAGAGAGACAATAAGGGTTGAATACACATAGACACACTCGCTCATATACCAACTCTCTCACATGCATACCCACTCTCTCTCACGCACACCCACTCTCTCTCACGTACACCCACTCTCTCTACCGTACACCCACTCTCTCTCCCGTACACCCACTCTCTCTCCCGTACACCCACTCTCTCTCCCGTACACCCACTCTCTCTCCCGTACACCCACTCTCTCTCCCGTACACCCACTCTCTCACGCACACCCACTCTCACGCATACCCACTCTCTCTCTCGCACACCCACTCTCACGCATACCCACTCTCTCTCACGCACACCCACTCTCTCTCACGTACACCCACTCTCTCTCCCGTACACCCACTCTCACACACGCACCCACTCTCTCTCACGCGCAATCACTCTCTCTCACGCGCGCCCTCTCTATCTCACGCGCGCCCTCTCTATCTCACGCGCGCCCTCTCTATCTCACGCGCGCCCTCTCTATCTCACGCGTGCCCTCTCTATCTCACGCGCGCCCTCTCTATCTCACGCGCGCCCTCTCTATCTCACGCGCGCCCTCTCTATCTCACGCGCGCCCTCTCTATCTCACGCGCGCCCTCTCTATCTCACGCGCGCCCTCTCTATCTCACGCGCGCCCTCTCTATCTCACGCGCGCCCTCTCTATCTCACGCGCGCCCTCTCTATCTCACGCGCGCCCTCTCTATCTCACGCGCGCCCTCTCTATCTCACGCGCGCCCTCTCTATCTCACGCGCGCCCTCTCTATCTCACGCGCGCCCTCTCTATCTCACGCGGGCCCTCTCTATCTCACGCGGGCCCTCTCTATCTCACGCGGGCCCTCTCTATCTCACGCCCGCCCTCTCTATGTCGCGCCCGCCCTCTCTATCTCGCGCCCGCCCTCTCTCTCCCGGCGCCCGCCCTCTCTCTCCCGCGCCCCCCCCCTCTCTCTCCCGCGCGCGCCCTCTCTCTCCCGCGCGCGCCCTCTCTCTCCCGCGCGCGCCCTCTCTCTCCCGCGCGCGCCCTCTCTCTCCCGCGCGCGCCCTCTCTCTCCCGCGCGCGCCCTCTCTCTCCCGCGCGCGCCCTCTCTCTCCCGCGCGCGCCCTCTCTCCCGCGCGCGCCCTCTCTCTCCCGCGCGCGCCCTCTCTCTCCCGCGCGCGCCCTCTCTCTCCCGCGCGCGCCCTCTCTCTCCCGCGCGCGCCCGCTCTCTCCCGCGCGCTGCCCGCTCTCTCCCGCGCGCGCCCGCTCTCTCTCCCGCGCGCGCCCGCTCTCTCCCGCGCGCGCCCGCTCTCTCCCTGCGCGCGCCCGCTCTCTCCCGCGCGCGCCCGCTCTCTCCCGACGCGCGCCCCGCTCTCTCCCGCGCTGGCGCCCGCTCTCTTCCCGCGCGCGCCGCTCTCTCCCGCTGCGCGCCCGCTCTCTCCCGCGCGCGCGCCCGCTCTCTCCGCGCGCGCCCGCTCTCTCCCGCGCGCGGCCCGCTCTCCCGCCGCAGCCACGCTCTCTCCCGCGCGCTCGCCGCTCTCTCCCGCCGCGCCCGATCTCTCCCGCGCGCAGCCCGCTCTCTCCCGCGCGCGCCCCGCTCTCTCCCGCGCGCGCCCGCTCTCTCCCGCGCGCGCCCGCTCTCTCCCGCGCGAGCCCCCTCTCTCCCGCGCGCGCCCGCTCTCTCGCGCGCCCGCCCGCTCTCTCTTCGCGCGCCCGCCGCTCTCTCTCTCGCGCCCGCCGACCCGCCTCCCCCGCCCTTTACTCTCGGGCCGCCCGCTCTCCCGCGCCCCTTCGCCTGCTCTCTCGCCGCGCCCGCTCTCGCGCGCGCGCCCCGCTCTCCTCGCGCGCGCGCACCGCTCTCCCCGCCCGCGCACCGCTCTCTCTCTCGCGCGCGCGCCCGCTCTCTCCCGCGCGCGCCCGCTCTCTCCCGCGCGCGCCCGCTCTCTCCCGCGCGGCGCCCGCTCTCTCCCGCGCGCGCCCGCTCTCTCCCGCGCGCGCCCGCTCTCTCCCGCGCGCCGCCCCTGCTCTCTCCCGCGCGCGCCCGCTCTCTCCCCGCGCCGCCCCGCCTCTCTCTCCCGCGCGCGCCCGCTCTCTCCCCGCGCGCTGCCCGCTCTCTCTCGCGCGCGCCCGCTCTCTCCCGCGCGCGCCCGCTCTCCCCGCGCGCGCCCCGCTCTCGCCCGCGCGCTGCCCGCTCTCGCCCGCGCGCGCGCCCGCTCTCGCCCCGCGCGCGCCCGCTCTCGCCCGCGCCAGCTCGCCGCGCCGCCCGCTCCTGCCCGCCGCGCGCCCGCTCTCGCCCGCGCGCGCCCGCTCTCTGCCCGCGCGCGCCCGCTCTCTCCCGCGCGCGCCCGCTCTCTCGCCCGCGCGCGCCCGCTCTCTCCCGCGCAGCCCGCTCTCTCCCGCGCGCGCCCGCTCTCTCCCCCGCGCGCGCCCCGCTCTCTCCCGCGCGCGCCCGCCTCTCTCCCAGCGCGCGCCCGCTCTCTCCCGCGCGCAGCCCGCCTCTCTCCCGCGCGCTGCCCGCTCTCTCCGCGCGCGCCCGCTCTCTCCCGCGGCGCGCCCCCCTACTCCTCCTCCCGCGCGCGCCCGCTCTCCCGCGCGCGCCCGCTCTCTCCCGCGCGCGCCCGCTCTCTCCCCGCGCGCGCCCGCTCTCTCCCGCGCGCCGCCCCCCGGCTCTCTCCCGCGCGCGCCCCGCTCTCTCACGCGCCGCCGCCCGCTCTCCTCCCCGCGCGCGCCCGCTCTCTCCCCGCGCGCTGCGCCCCGCTCTCTCCCGCGCGCGCCGCGCCCGCTCTCTCCCGCGCGCGCCCGCTCTCCTCCCGCCGCGCGCCCCGCTCTCTCCCGCGCGCGCCCGCTCTCTCCCGCGCGCGCCCGCTCTCTCCCGCGCGCGCCCGCTCTCCTCCCGAGCGCCGCCCGCTCTCTCCCCGCGCGCGCCCCGCGCCCCGCTCTCTCCCGCGCGCGCCCGGCCGCTCTCTCCCGCGCGCGCCCCGCTCTCTCCGCGCGCGCCGCCCGCTCTCTCTCGCGCGCGCCCCGCTCTCTCGCGCGCGCGCCCGCTCTCTCGCGCGCGCGCCCGCTCTCTCTCGCGCGCCCGCCCGCTCTCTCGCGCGCGCGCCCGCTCTCTCGCGCGCGCGCCCGCTCTCTCGCGCGCGCGCCCGCTCTCTCGCGCGCGCGCCCGCTCTCTCGCGCGCCCGCCCGCTCTCTCGCGCGCCCCGCCCGCTCTCTCGCGCGCGCGCCCGCTCTCTCGCGCGCGCGCCCGCTCTCTCTCGCGCGCGCCCCCTCTCTCTCGCGCGCGCCCCCTCTCTCTCGCGCGCGCGCCCCTCTCTCTCGCGCGCGGCCCCCTCTCCCTCGCACGCGCGCCCCCTCTCCCTCACGCGCGCCCCCTCTCCCTCACGCACGCCCGCTTTCTCTCGCACGCCCGCTCTCTCTCTCACGCACGCCCGCTCTCTCTCTCGCACGCCCACACACACACACACTCTCTCTCACGGGCGCCCACTCTCTCACACACACACACACACTCTCTCACACACACCCGTAAGCATTATATATCACGGAGAAACAATGAGGGCAAATCACACCTTCACACTCTCATGCAAACACTCCCTCTCACACACACCAGTCACTGAGCAGTAAGCAGTTAAATACGTGTTTCATGTCTCAGAGGGACAGTGAGGGTAAAACACACTCTCGCCACTCTCACATACTCACACACTCCAGTAACTGAGCAGTGAGCAGCAAAATATGTTGTATATGATAGACAGACAGTGAGGATAAAACACACACTCGCACACTCTCCAACACCTGTTACAGAGCAGTAAAATGTGTTATATATCACAGAGATGATGTGGAGATGCCACCGTTGGACTAGGGTGAGCACAGTAAGAAGTCTTACACCAGGTTAAAGTCCAAAAGGTTTGTTCCAATTACCCACCTGTTGAACTTTAACCTGGTGTTGCAAGACTTCTTACTGATGTCACAGAGGGACAGTGAGGGTACAAAACATGCTCACACACGCTCTCCCCATACACTCTCTCTCACAAACACCGGTTTCTGAGCAGTAAGCAGTAAAATATGTTATAGAACAAAGAACAAAGGAAATTACAGCACTGGAACAGGCCCTTCAGCCCTCCCAGCCTGCGCCGATCCAGATCCTTTATCTAAACCTGTCTTATACTTCCCTCTGTTCCCCGACCGTTCATATATTTGTCTAGATGCATCTTAAATGATGCTAGCGTGCCCGCCTCTACCACCTCTGCTGGCAAGGCGTTTCAGGCGCCCACTACCCTCGTGTAAAAAACTTTCCACGCACATCTCCCTTAAACCTTCCCCCTCTCACCTTGAAATCATGACCCCTTGTAATTGACACCCCCACTCTTGGAAAAAGCTTGTTGCTATCCACCCTGTATATACCTCTCATAATTTTGTAGACCTCAATCAGGCCCCCCTCAACCTCCGTCTTTCCAAAGAAAACAATCCTAATCTACTCAACCTTTCTTCATAGCTAGCAACATCCTGGTGAACCTCCTCTGCACCCTCTCTAAAACATCCACATCCTTTTGGTAATGTGGCGACCAGAACTGCACGCAGTATTCCAAATGTAGCCTAAATGTTGTCCTATACAACTGTAACTTGACCTGCCGACTCTTGTACTCAATACCTCGTCCGATGAAGGCAAGCATGCTGTATGCCTTCTTGACCAGTCTATCGACCTGCGTTGCCACCTTCAGGGTACAATGGACCTGAAATCTCAGATCTCTCTGTACATCGATTTTCCCCACGACTCTTCCATTTACCGTATAGTCCGCTCTTGAATTAGATCTTCCAAAATGCATCACCTCGCATTTGCCTGGATTGAACTCCACCTGCCATTTCTCTGCCCAACTCTCCAATCTATATATATTTGCCTGTATTCTCTGACAGTCCTCCTCGCTATCTGCAACTCCACCAATCTTAGTATCACCTGCAAACGTGCTAATCAGACCACCTATACCTTCATCCAGATCATTTATGTATATCACAAACAACAGTGGTCCGAGCATGGATCCCTGTGGAACACCACTAGTCACCGCTCTCCATTTTGAGACACACCCTTCCATCACTACTCTCTGTCTCCTGTTGCCCAGCCAGTTCTTTATCCATCTAGCTAGTACACCCTGAACCCCATACGATTTCACTTTTTCCATCAACCTGCCATGGGAAACTTTATCCAACGCTTTACTGAAGTCCATGTATATGACATCTACAGCCCTTCCCTCATCAATTAACATTGTCACTTCCTCAAACAATTCTATGAGGTTTGTAAGACATGACGTTCCCTGCACAAAACCATGCTGCCTATCGCTGATAAATCTATTTTCTTCCAAATGTGAATGGGTCCTGTCCCTCAGTATCTTCTCCAACAGTTTGCCTACCACTGACGTCAAGCACACAGGTCTATAATTGCCTGCATTATCCCTGCTACCCTTCTTAAACAAAGGGACAACATTAGCAATTCTCCAGTCCGTCGCAACGTCACCCGTGCTCAAGGATACTGCAAAGATATCTGTTAAGGCCCCAGCTATTTTGTCCCTCACTTCCCTCAGAAACCTGGGAGAGATCCCATTCGGACCTGGGGACTTGTCCACCTGAATGAAAATGAAATGAAATGAATGAATGAAATGAAATGAAATGAAAATGAAATGAAAATCGCTTATTGTCACAAGTAGGCTTCAATTAAGTTCCTGTGAAAAGCCCCTAGTCACCACATTCCGGCGCCTGTTCGGGGAGGCTGTTACGGGAATTGAACCGTGCTGCTGGCCTGCCTTGGTCTGCTTTCAAAGCCAGCGATTTAACCCAGTGTGCTAAACAGCCCCTTTAATGCCTTTTAGAATACCCAAAACTTCCCCCTTACTTATGCCGACTTGACCTAGAGTATTTAATCATCCATCCCTAGCCTCAACATCCGTCATATCCCTCTCCTTGGTGAATACCGATGCAAAGTACTCATTAAGAATCTCACCCATTTCCTCTGACTCCACGCATAAATCCCCTGTTTTGTCTTTGAGTGGGCCAATCCTTTCTCTAGTTACCCTCTTGCTCCTTATATACGAATAAAAGGCTTTGGGATTTTCCTTAACCCTGTTTGCCAAAGATATTTCATGACCCCTTTTAGCCCTCTTTGTTGCGCGTTTGAGATTTGTCCCACTTTCCCGATATTCCTCCAAAGCTTCATCAGTTTTAAGTCACCTAGATCTTATGCATGCTTCCTTTTTCATCTTAGCTAGTCTCACAATTCCACCCGTCATCCATGGTTCCCTAATCTTGCCATATCTATCCCTCATTTTCACAGGGGCATGTCTGTCCTGCACTCTAATCGACCTTTCCTGAAAAGACTCCCACATTTCAAATGTGGATTTACCCTTAAACAGCTGCTCCCAATCCACATTCCCTAGCTCCTGTCGAATTTTGTTAAACTTGGCCTTTCCCCAATTTAGTACTCTTCCTTTAGGACCACTTTCGTCTTTGTCCATGAGTATTCTAAAACTTACGGAATTGTGATCGGTATTCCCAAAGTAATCACCGACTGAAACTTCAACCACATGGCCGGGATCATTCTCCAATACCAGGCCCAGTATGGCCCCTTCCCGAGTTGGACTATTTACACACTGCTCTAAAAAACTCTCCTGGATGCTCCTTACAAATTCTGCTCCATCTACGCCTCCAACACTACATGAGTCCCATTCAATATTGGGGAAGCTAAAATCTCCCATCACAACCACCCTATTGCTCCTACATTTTTCTATAATTTGTCTACATATTTGTACCTCTACTTCACGCTCGCTTTTGGGAGGCCTGTAGTAAAGTCCCAACAATGTTACTGCACCCTTCCTATTTCTTAGCCCTACCCATATTGCCTCGGTGCTCGAATCCTCCATCGTGCCCTCCTTAATCACAGCTGTGATATCATCTCTGACCAGTAATGCAACTCCTCCACTCCTTTTCCCTCCCTCTCTATCCCTCCTGAAGCATCTATACCCTGGGATATTTAGTTGCCAGTTTTGCCCTTCCCTCAACCAAGTCTCAGTAATACCAATAACATCATATTCCCAGGTACTAACCAAGCCCTAAGTTCATCTGCCTTACCTGCTACACTTCTCGCATTGAAACCTCTGTCCCTTTGCGTTCATCATCTCTTCCCTGTCTACCCTTCCCCTTAGCCACATTGAGTTTATTATCTAGTACCTTACTGGCTTTAGTTGCTGCCTCTTTACGACCTCTAACGTCCTAATCTGGTCCCCATCCCCCTGCCACATTAGTTTAAAACCTCCACAACAGTGTTAGCAAAAGCGCACTCTAGGACATTGGTTCCAGTCCTGCCCAGGTGTCGACCATCCAATTTGTAATGGTCCCACTGCCCCCTGAACCGGTTCCAATGTCCAAAAAATCTGAAACCCTCCCTCCTGCACCATCTCTCAAGCCACGTATTAACTCTGACTATTCTTGAATTTCTAATCTGACTGTCTCGTGGCACTGGTAGCAATCCTGAGATTACTACCTTTGAGGTCCTACTTTTTAACTTGTCTCCTAACTCCCTAAATTCTGATTGTAGGACCTCATCCCGTTTTTTACCTATATCTTTGGTGCCTATATGCACCACGACAACTGGCTGTTCACCCTCCCCCTTCATTATTTCCTGCAGCCGATCTGAGATAACCCTGACCCGTGCACCCGGGAGGCAACATACCATTCGGGAGTCTCATTTTCGACCACAGAAATGCCTGTCTATTCCCCTTACGATTGAATCCCCTATGACTATAGCCCTGCCAGTCTTTTTCCCGCCCTTCTGTGCAGCAGAGCCAGCCATGGTGCCATGAGCCTGGCTACTACTGCCTTCCCCTGGAGAGTCATCTCCCCTAACAGTATCCAAAACGGTATACCTGTTTTGGAGGGAGATGGCTGCAGGGGACACCTGTACTGCCTTCCTGCCCTTTCTCTGCCTTTTGGTCACCCATTCGCTGTCGCCCTTACCAATCCTAATCTGCGGTGTGACCAACTCACTGAACGTGCTATCCACGACCTCCTCAGCATCGCGGATGCTCCAAACTGAGTCCATCCGCAGCTCCAGAGCCATCATGCGGTCTAAAAGGAGCTGCAGCTGGACACACTTCCTGCACATGAAGGAGTCAGGAGCATCTGCCGTGACCCTGAACTCCCACGTAGAGCAAGAGGAGCATAACACGGGTCTGGGATCACCTGCCATTTTTACACCCCCAGCAGTAAATTTGAAAGAAAAAATGTACACCTCTTCTCAGCAAGCACAGACTCAGCAACCACTGCGCCCCGCACGATAACACCTAATGGAAAAGAAAAACTACTTACCAGTCAAGCCAATCATTTACCTGCAGGCTGTGACATCACGGTTCAACGTCTTTCTACTTCTACCTGCCCTCAAGTATCCCTCTTGATCTTTACTCGGCTGGGATCCTTACAGAGATTGTCTTCTTTTTTTTTTTGGTTAGAGGAGGAGGTAGGGAGGGAAACACTGAAGAAGTGTTTCGGGTTTAACTGTCACTTGACAACAGCTCTTCCACAAACCACCTTTTGGATGCAGTGATCGCAATGTACAGATGCAAATTGTCCCCACAACAGCCAATCAGCAGCTCCGCTCTATTGGGCCGTGCTGGATGCTTGCCTTGACTTGAACACCGAGGGTGTCTTGCTCAGGTACACTTTCTGGATGCAGTGACCGCAATGCGGTCTATATGATAGACAGACAGTGAGGATAAAACACAGTCACACACCTGTTACTGAGCAGTAAAATATGTTATATATCACAGAGACAATGAAGGTAAAACACACTCTCTCTCCCCACACACTCACACTCATGCAGATTATTTCTCACACTCGCACACTCCCTCACACAGACTGACACACTTTCTTGTATATGCTCCCTCACACACTCACACTCTTTCATATTCACACACTTTCAGATACTCACACTCAATGTCACAACAGTAACTGACTAATAAGCAGTACAATGTGCATCATATATCATAGAGAACAAATGATGGTAAACCACACACTCACACTCTCTCTCACACACACCAGTATCTGGGCAGGAACAGTAAAATATGTTTTATATATCAAAGAGAGATAATGAGGGTAAAATGCAAACATGCTCACAAACACACATGCTCACACACGCACTCTCTCATACACACGCACTCTCTCATACACACGCACTCTCTCATACACACGCAGTCTCTCATACACATGCACTCTCTCATAAACACACACTCTCTCATACACACGCACTCTCTCTCATACACATGCACTCACGTACACACGCTCTCGCACTCACTCTCACACAGGCACTCGCTCTCATACACGCACAGAGCGAGTCAGTGAGGGTAATACACACTTTCACACACAATAATGCGGTTAGATGCCAAGAGAGAAGATCAAACCAAGCTAGAGTCACAGACAGACTGTCGACGGTTGTGGCAAGGACTAAACAACATAACGGGCTACAAAGCGAAGCCGAACAGTATATCTTGCAGCAGCGCACCCCTCCCCGAGGAACTTAATGCATTCTATGCTCGGTTCGAGCAGGTAACCAACAATCCGCTGGCGAGTGCCCCAGCAGCCCATAATTCACCCATACCCACCATCACAGCTTCCGAAGTCAGATTGGCCTTCCTGAAAGTGAACCCTTGGAAGGCGACGGGCCCAGACGGGATCCCTGGTCGTGCACTCAGAGACTGCGCGGAGCAGCTGGCAGAGATATTCGCGGACATCTTTAACCTGTCCCTACTCCACTCCAAGGTCCCCACCTGCTTCAAGAAGACCACCATCATACCGGTACCAAAGAAGAACCAGGCAACGTGCCTCAATGACTACTGACCAGTGGCCCTGACTTCAGTCGTAATGAAGTGCTTTGAGAGGTTGATCATGAAGCACATCACCTCCATACTCCCAGAACGCCTTGATCCACTGCAATTCGCATACCACTGCAACCGGTCCACACCAGGCACCATTTCCCTGGCCCTACACTCATCCCTAGAGCATCTATTTATTGACTACAGCTCCGCATTCAACACCATAATCCCAGCCAAGCTCATATCAAAGCTCCAAAACCTAGGACTTGGCTCCCCACTCTGCAACTGGATCTTCGATTTTCTGACCAACAGACCACAATCAGTAAGACTGAACAACAACACCTCCTCCACAATAGTCCTCAACACCGGGCCTCCGCAAAGCTGCATACTTAGGCCCCTACTCTACTCCCTGTACACACATGACTGCGTGGCAAAACTTGGTTCCAACTCCATCTACAAGTTTGCTGACGATACGAACATAGTGGGCCATATCTCGAATAACGACGAGTCCGAATACAGGAGGGAGATAGAGAACATAGTGGAGTGGTGTAGCGACAACAATTTCTCCCTCAATGCCAGCAAAACTAAAGAGCTGGTAAATGACTTCAGGAAGCAAAGTACTGTACACACCCCTGTCAGCATCAACGGGGCCGAGGTGGAGATGGTTAGCAGTTTCAAATTCCTGGGGGTTCACATCTCCAAAAATCTGTCCTGGTCCACCCACGTCGACGCTACCACCAAGAAAGCGCAACAGCGCCTATACTTCCTCAGGAAACTAAGGAAATTCGACATGTCCACATTAACCCTTACCAACTTTTACAGATGCACCAATAAAAGCATCCTATCGGGCTGCATCACAGCCTGGTATGGCAACTGCTCGACCCTGGACCGCAAGAAACTTCAGAGAGTAGTGAACACAGCCCAGTCCATCACACAAACCTGCCGCCCATCCATTGACTCCATCTACACCTCCCGTTGCCTGGGGAAAGCGGGCAGCATAATCAATAATCCCTCCCACCCGGCTTATTCACTCTTCCAACTTCTTCCATCGGGCAGGAGATACAGAAGTCTGACAACACGCACGAACAGACTCAAAAACAGCTTCTTCCCCACTGTTATCAGACTCCGAAATGACCCTCTTATGGACTGACCTCATTAACACTACACCCTGTATGCTTCATCCGATGCCAGTGCTTATGTAGTTACATTGTATATGTTGTGTTGCCCTATTATGTATTTTCTTTTATTCCCTTTTCTTTTCATGTACTTAATGATCTGTTGAGCTGCTCGCAGTAAAAGGTATTTTTCTGCGAGCAGCTCAACAGATCATTAAGTACATGAAAAGAAAAGGAAATAAAAGAAAATACATAATAAGGCAACACAAGGTACACAATGTAACTACATAGACACCGGCATCGGGTGAAGCATACAGGGTGTAGTGTTAATGAGGTCAGTCCATAAGAGGGTCGTTTAGGAGTCTGGTAACAGTGGGGAAGAAGCTGTTTTTGAGTTTGTTTGTGCGTGTTCCCAGACTTTTGTGTCTCCTGCCCAATGGAAGAAGTTGGAAGAGTGAGTAAGCCGGGTGGGAGGGGTCTTTGATTGTGCTTGTCGCTTTCCCCAGGCAGCGGGAGGTGGAGATGGAGTCAATGAATGGGATGTGATGGACTGGGCTGTGTTCACGACTCTCTGAAGTGTCTTGCGGGTTTGGGCAGAGCGGTTGCCATACCAGGCCGTGATGCAGCAGCTAGGATGCTTTCTATGGTGCATCTGTAAAAGTTGGGAAGAGTTAATGTGGACATGCTGAATTTCCTTAGTTTCCTGAGGAAGTAAAGGCCCTGTTGAGATTTCTTGGTGATAGCGTTGATGTGGGTGGACCAGGACAGATTTTTGGAGCGGTGTACTAGGAATTTGAAACTGCTAACCATATCCACCTCGGCCTCATAGAAACTGACAGGGGTGTGTACCATTCTTTGCCTTCTGAAGACAATGAAGGGCAGCACGGTAGCATGGTGGTTAGCACAATTGCTTCACAGCTCCAGGGTCCCAGTTTCGATTCCCGGCGTGGGTCAGTGTCTGAGCGGAGTCTGCACGTTCTCCCCGTGTGTGCGTGGGTTTCCTCCGGGTGCTCCGGTTTCCTCCCACAGTCCAAAGATGTGCAGGTTAGGTGGATTGGCCATAATAAATTGCCCTTAGTGTCCAAAATTGCCCTTAGTGTTGGGTGGGGTTACTGGGTTATGGGGATAGGGTGGAGGTGTGGGCTTGGGGAGGGTGCTCTTTCAAAGAGTGGGTGCAGTCTCGATGGGCCGAATGGCCTCTTTCTGCTCTGTAAATTCTATGATTCTTTAGTTTTGCTGGCATTGAGGGAGAGGTTGTTGTCGCTGCACCACTCCACTAGATTCTCAATCTCCCTCCTGCATTCTGAGTCGTCGTTATTCGCGATCCGGCCCACTATGGTCGTATCGTCTGCAAACGTGTAGATGGAGTTGGAACCAAATTTTCCACTCAGTCGTGTGTGTACAGGGAGTATAGTAAGGGGCTAAGTAGGCAGCCTTGTGGGGCCCAAATATTAGAGCTAACATTAGAGCAAATATGGAGGAAAATTTCAGAGAAGAGGAAAAGTAATAGGGTTGTGATAGTGGGAACAGTGGGGGATCTCAACTTCCCCAATATGAACTGGGGTAGTCATAGTGCGAAAGGTTTAGAGGGAGCGGAATTCTTTAAATACATCCATGAGAACTTTTTAAGCCAGTACGTAGAAGGACAGACAAGAGAGGGGCGGTCTTGGACTTCACTTTCAGTAACGAAGCTGGACAAGTGGTTGAAGTATCGTTGGGGGAGCATTTTGCAGACAGTGATCATAACTTCATTAGATTCAAGATAGTCATGGAAAAGGACAAGGATGGACCTGAGATCAAAGTTCACAACTGGAGGAAGGCTGATTTGAATCAGATCAGATCTGATTTGGCCAGAGTGGATCGGGAGCAGACACCTTTAGGTAAATCTGTGACAGAACAGTGGGACACATTCAACAAGGAAATAGGGAGAGTACACGGCCAACATGTTCCAATCAAGAAAAGGGTGGGACCAACATATCTAGTCAACCATGTATATTGAGAGATATACAGTGTTGGATAAGTAGAAAAGGGGAGGCTTGTGGCAGATATCGAGGGCTCAAAACAGCAGAAGCGAAATGGATTGAATGTTTCGAAGAGGTGAACAGGTGTGTAGATGAGTGAAATGCATTTGACGTAATCTACTTGGACTTCAGCAAGGCTTTTCATCAGGTCCCACATGGGTGACTGATGTGAAGACACATGCCCAAGGGACTGAAGGAAATTTGGCAAATTGGATCCAAAATTGCTGGGTGGCAGGAAGCAGAGGCTGTTGGTGGAGGAGTGTTTTTCTAACAATAATAATTGCTTATTGTCACAAGTAGGCTTCAATGAAGTTACTGTGAAAAGCACCAAGTCGCCACATTCCGGCACCAGTTCGGGGAGGCCGGTACGGGAATTGAACCTTCGCGGCTGGCATTGTTCTGCATTACATGCCAGCTGCTTAGTCCACTGTGCTAAACCAGTCCAGAGCCTCTGATTGGAAGATCGTGTCCAGTGGTTTCCCACAGGGATCAGTGTTGAGGCCCTGGCTGTTTGTGGTTGATACAAATGCTTTAGATATGAATATAGGAGGGTTGATCAGTAAGTTTGCTGCTAATATGAAATTTGGTGGGGTGGTAAATATTGAGGAGGATAGCCTCCGAATACAGGAGGACACAGATGGACTGATCAGTGGCAAACGGAATTCAATCTGGAAGAGATGCACTTGGGCAGGACAAACAAGACAAGAAAATACATGATAAATGGCAGGACGCTGGGAGGCACGAAGGACCGGAGGGATCTTGGTGTGCATGTACACCAGTACCTTAAGGTAGCAGAGCAGCTGGATACAATGGTTAAGGAAGCCTATGGCAGTGTGGATCCATCTTTTTAACCGGGGTCCCATTTTTACCAACCGGCCATCCTTCGGGACCAACGCTGGGCGGCCTTTGCGACCATCGCGGCTGATCTTCGCGACCCACCATTTTCACTTGACTTTAATGTGACAGGTGAGCCTGCTTGGTCCCCACGATCTCACTTGCTTTGTTATTCAATGTTACATTTCTGATAATGACTCCAGCTGATGATTGAAGATCTCACTGCATCCGTTGAAAAAATTACAGAGGTTTGTCCTCGAACTCACCATGTTTATTCTTCAAACATCTTTGACAATTTGAGGTTTTAAACATTCATTTGCCAGTAATTCCCTGTATGTAACACCCATGAAATTTGACTACTGATTGCAGTGGCACAATTTATAAACCCACCCCTCAAATACTCATCGTTGTGCTGCTTTGTTCCTGTTTTCAGCTTCTTCATGGGTTGTTCACCAGAGGCCCTGGAGTTCACTCCAGCACTGCTGGCAGCAGCAAAATGGAGGAATCTCTCTCGGGCCCAGAACACGTGATGTCAGCGTAAGTGGCGTGTGACCTGCAGTCTGCCAGCGCTTCCACTGGGAGGACTCGAGAATTTGCTGAAAATAACTGGCATAGGACAGTGCACTGACATCAGGAGGAGCCGGTACACCTTGCGCGCTAGATGATAAGGCAGGCATGCGCGGGATGGCCGTTAATCTCAAACAGCCATAACGGCCGGCACTTTTAAAAGCTGGTCGTGACCATTGGCCATTCCTCCCGCAATCTTGATCACCGCCAACATCCTGGAACCTTCCTGAGATCCACCCACAGGTCACAACCCTGAGCTTGAAAATGCCAGGCCTATGGTACCACAGTCTATATTAGCCGAGGCATAGAGTTTACGAACACGCAGGTTCTGCTGGAACTGTAAAATGTTGGTAAGGCTTCAGCTACAGTAATACTCACACTCACACACTGTATCAGAGAGTGAGTAAATCCCACACTCACACACTGTATCAGAGAGTGAGTAAATCCCACACTCACACACTGTATCAGAGAGTGAGTAAATCCCACACTCACACACTGTATCAGAGAGCGAGTAAATCCCACACTCACATCCTGTGTCAGAGAGTGAGTAAATCCCACACTCTCACACTGTATCAGAGTGAGTAAATCCCACACTCTCACACTGTATCAGAGAGTGAGTAAATTCCCCACATAAAACGCTGTATCAGAGAGTGAGTAAATCTCACACTCACACACATATCAGAGAGGGAGGAAATCCCACACTCACATACTGTATCAGAGAGTGAGTAAATCCCACACTCACATACTGTATCAGAGAGTGAGTAAATCCCACACACACCATCAGAGAGTGAGTAAATCCCACACTCACACACTGTATCAGAGAGTGAGTAAACCCCACACTCACACACTGTATCAGAGAGTGAGTAAATCCCACACTCACACACTGTATCAGAGAGCGAGTAAATCCCACACTCACATCCTGTGTCAGAGAGTGAGTAAATCCCACACTCTCACACTGTATCAGAGTGAGTAAATCCCACACTCTCACACTGTATCAGAGAGTGAGTAAATTCCCCACATAAAACGCTGTATCAGAGAGTGAGTAAATCTCACACTCACACACAGTATCAGAGAGGGAGGAAATCCCACACTCACATACTGTATCAGAGAGTGAGTAAATCCCACACTCACATACTGTATCAGAGAGTGAGTAAATCCCACACACACCATCAGAGAGTGAGTAAATCCCACACTCACACACTGTATCAGAGAGTGAGTAAATCCCACACACACACTGTATCAGAAAGTGAGTAAATCCCACACTCACAGACTGTTCAGAGAGCAAGTAAATCCCACACACACACTGTA
This sequence comes from Scyliorhinus torazame, assembly GCF_047496885.1. NCBI lineage: Eukaryota > Metazoa > Chordata > Chondrichthyes > Carcharhiniformes > Scyliorhinidae > Scyliorhinus > Scyliorhinus torazame. The sequence continues at coordinate 34,298 of NW_027309129.1, read as the reverse complement.
TCAGAGAGTGAGTAAACCCCACACACACACACTGTATCAGAGAGTGAGGAAATCCCACACTCACACTGTATCAGAGAGTGAATAAATCACACACTGTATCAGAGAGTGAGTAAACCCCACACTCACACACTGTATCAGAGAGCAAGTAAATCCCACACACACACTGTATCAGAGAGTGAGTAAATCCCACAGACACACTATCAGAGTTTGTAAATCCCACACTCACACACTGTATCAGATAGTGAGTAAATTCCACACTCACACACTGTATCAGAGAGTGAGTAAATCCCACACTCTCACACTGTATCAGAGAGTGAGGAAATCCCACACTCACACACTGTATCAGAGAGTGAGGAAATCCCCCACACACACACACTGTATCAGAGAGTGAGGAAATCCCACACTCACACACTGTATCAGAGAGTGAGTAAATCCCACACTCACACACTGTATTAGAGAGTGAGTAAATCCCACAAACACACTATCAGAGTGAGTAAATCCCACACTCACACACTGTATCAGAGAGTGAGTAAATCCCACACTCACACACTGTATCAGAGAGTGAGTAAATCCCACACAAACACACTGTATCAGAGAGTGAGTAAATCCCACACTCACACTGTATCAGAGAGTGAGTAAATCCCACACTCACACACTGTATCAGAGAGTGAGTAAATCACACACTCACACACTCTATCAGAGTGAGTAAATCCCACACTCTCACACTGTATCAGAGAGTGAGTAAATCCCACACTCACACACTGTATCAGAGAGTGAGTAAATCCCACACTCACACTGTATCAGAGAGTGAGTAATTCCCACACCCACACACTGTATCAGAGAGTGAGTAAATCCCACTCACACACTGTATCAGAGAGTGAGTAAATCCCACACTCACACACTGTATCAGAGAGTGAGTACATCCCACACTCGCACACTGTATCAGAGAGTGAGTAAATCCCACACTCACACACTGTCTCACACTCACACTCACATATTACAAGACACTCACAGTTCTTGAATGAACCCCACAGTCCTGCACATTCCCTCTGTGGTGAAGAGTCCCTCTCACCGACAGACAAGTGACTTTTCCCGGTGGATCTTTACACACTGACAAACTGGGACTGGGGACATTGTTTCTGAAATGTAGTTCATGTTTGTATAAGATGGTTTCTGATTGGTGGAAAATCCTAATTTTGACTGGTCTGCTTTTATATTTAATCAAATAAACAGAACATAACTGGCTGTCCTCATGTTCACAATGTCCAATCACAATCATTCCTTTCCCCATTCCTCATTAGCATAGATGTGAGGCTCTGTCTATTTAATCAGCGCTCGGAAGGGGTTTGCTTTATTTCTGGGTGATATTGACGATGGCTGACGAGAAGAAACCAACATCGAAACCAGCTTCCAAGAAGGGAGCCAAGAAAGTCATTAAGAAACCGGCAGTAAAGGGCGGCAAGAAGCGGCGAAAGTCGAGAAAGGAGAGTTACTCCATCTACATCTACAAAGTGATGAAGCAGGTTCACCCCGACACCGGCATCTCCTCCAAGGCCATGAGCATCATGAACTCGTTCGTCAACGATATTTTCGAGCGCATCGCGGGTGAGGCTTCCCGCCTGGCCCATTACAACAAGCGCAGCACCATCAGCTCCCGGGAGATCCAGACCGCCGTGCGCCTGCTGCTGCCCGGGGAACTGGCCAAGCACGCCGTGTCGGAAGGGACAAAGGCGGTGACCAAGTACACCAGCTCCAAGTAAAACTCCACAATGGACTGAAAACCACCCCAAACACAACGGCTCTTTTAAGAGCCACCCACAATCTCTGTGAAAAAGCTGCACCATCTTTTCCCGCATTGACTTGATGAGAAATCTCTTTGTGGAGGATAGAGATTTGTCCCGTTCCAGAATGTTGTGAATGTGGCTTCATACCCGCCCGTCACAGACAGTTTCACACAGAACAGAATCAAACTGAATTGAGAGCGGATTTTAAACCCAGTCTGGTATTTGTGACGGACAATGAGGAGAAACACAATTTCAGGAGGTAATTATTTCAATTTAATGATAACTATATTCAGAGTTTAACAACTAGTGAGTTAAATTCATCAGGAAATTATTATTTTTTTCTCTCGGGTGATGTGTTTCCCGCTCCCGGAACAGAGTAAAGGCGGGAATGAAGAGGTTATTTTCGGGCTGATCTGTTTATTCCGCAGTTTTCCCAGGAGACGGAATCAGCGAGATTTGAGCACACACAGGGCCTGAGTCCATTGCAGCGCTTTAAGATCTGCCTCTCCCCGGCCCTCCCTATTCTCCGGACACAAAGCTGCCTGTTCCACCGGCTGGATAGAGTCGGGGATTCTCTCCACACTTCCCAGTGTAACATTCCCGGCCGCTTTCAGGAGAGAGGCTCCGAAATCAGCCCTTTCTCTCTGTCCCTGTGAAGCCTGTGTGAAGGAGTTGGTTGGTAATCTCGATGTTTCTGCTTTTGCAGTGAGCTGAGATTTGCTCCGTTTTAAATTGCTGAACGGGGTCTTATTACCGCCGGTTACAGAGAAGAGATTGACAAATTCAATCTGTTACTAAAATAGCGCCCGGATTCTGGGATGGAAAAATCAATAAACAGATCACCAAGTGTGAGATTCAAATAGTTTCCTGAACATTGAGCCGTTCCGTTATTTGGGTTTTCCTGAACTGAAATTGGCGGGAGTTTCGAATTTGAAAATGTCAGCCAATCAAAACTCCACATTCTTCTCCCTGGCCTGTGATTGGTTAATGGTTGACTGTCCTTTAGTTTTTAAATATCATTTGTTTCCACAGACAAATACCAGAATCTTCTGAAGATGAATAAATGTGATGTTTCCTCCACACAAGTTACAGGGAAGAGTGTCTCCACCTCCTTCCCACACACATTGTCACTGACAGAGCAAAGAGACACAGACAGGTCATCAGTTCCACAGTCTCAGGCAGCAGAAACTGTTCCAGAGACACATTTTCAACCCATCAATCAAACAGCAGGAGAGACAGACGCTGTGTCCATGTCACCCTAACTCAGTACCACTGACAGGAGGCCCCATAAATCCCAGTGCAAATTCTCACCCATTCTCATCATCACTGTATCAGTTCCACAATGGAGCAGCTTAGTGAAATAATCAATATCAGAGAAAACTGACACATGGTTTCAGGTTAAGGATTACACAATTAACCGTAATAATGTACTCTGAGATTCGAGTTAAATACCAGTTACATCACTCACATCAGGGGTGGCTGTACTAATCCTCAGAGTGCGTCCTCACAAATACATTAGCTGCAAACACAAATATCAGGTGCATTCTCAGATTGAGATATGCTGAAAGCGACAAAGATACAAACTGATTCTTGTTTAAAACCCACCTAGTTTATGAAAATAAAAGATACAATATAATTTTGCTGACTATGAACTGAGATGTAATTTGCAAACTATTGGAAAATTCTCACTGAATCTGTCCCTGATGGAAGATACTGTATCAATTCCAGACTGTGGTCCATTTTACATTCATGTCAAAATTCTGACTCTGAATCAGATTGAGTGGCACAGATCAAATCAATGTGTACAACCTGAGTTAAACTTCCAGAGCAATCCAGTATCAGGTTGAAGGTTACATTATCTTTCACAATTGTGTTCTGATATTAAATGCTGGTCCAAAACTCTCGCATTGTTTGCTTCAAACCTCCCACAGCAATGGTTTCTTTCAGTGCTGGAAATTTACGTGGATTGAATGCAAACTTATAAACTGTCCCAGAGATTGAAATGTCACATCCTGAACCGCATCCTCCCACTGAGTCACAGAGCCTGACAGGTACAGGATAATCCTCAAACACATATTCAGACTAAGATCCATCATCACACTGAGTCCTGCAGTGTGACAGATGCAGGATATTTCATAGACACATGTTCAGAGTAGGATCTGAACGCATTGCGCAGGTCAAGGAGACACAGCCTGAGTGAGTGAGACACAGACAGAGTGAGAATTTGGTAATTTGGTGCAGTGAGGTAACCAGGAAAGGTAAGTGGTTAATCTAATTTTGCTGTTTTTCAGTTAAAAGTGCAGTGTAGATTAGTGTCTGATTGGCTGAAGCTGCCCCCACCCTAATTGCTGAAAGGCAGTTATCTGGCAGTCACCTGAGGCCTGTTGAGGGGCACAAAGGTACACATTGTATTCTTCTCTTTGAAGTTTTAGTGTGAGTCATCCTAAAGTCTGTATAAAAGACAGACAGAAAGTGAACTTAGTAAGCATTGCGCAGGTCAAGGAGACACAGCCTGAGTGAGTGAGACACAGACAGAGTGAGAATTTGGTGCAGTGAGGTAATTCGGTGAAGAGTGGGAGAAGGTGCTTTTTCTCGGCTGTTTTGTTCTCTCTCTTTTTTCGGGCCTAATTTCGGGAGCCGTTCGGAGGAGGAGGAGCAGTCTCTGTGAGGATAAAAACCTAACGGTAACTTCGTTTTCCAGTTTTTTCCCCCCAAAAGTGACGGCAGAGGGAAGCTGTGATCTGATTGGTTGATAGCAAATCTGCCCCAAATTTAAAAAAAAACACAGCTAAACTCGGACACTTAAATTAAACTAATTAATTAATTAGTGATGGCTGGTCAGGTGATGTGCTTGAGCTGCTTGATGTGGGAGCTGGCAGATCCCATTGCGAGATGCAGCGATCACATCTGCTGTAAGTGTTGGCTGCTCGAAGAGCTCCGGCTCAGAGTTGATGACCTGGAGTCTGAGTTTCAAACACTGAGGCACATCCGGGAGGGGGAGACTTACCTGGACACTGTGTTTCAGGAGGCAGTTACACCTGTCAGAGTAAGTAGTTTAAATCCTGCCCGTGGCCACGGACAGCAGGGTGTGACTGCAAGTCAGGCAGGTAAAGGGAACCAGCAGTCAGGAACTCAGGAGCCTCATCCCTTGACCCTGTCCAACAGGTATGAGGCACTTGCTCCCTGTGTGGATGGCGAACAGGGCTGCAGGAAGGATGAGTCAGCTGACCAAGGCACCATGGTTCAGCAGGCCATTCAAGGGGAGGGAGTAAATAGGCAAGTTGTAGTTGTAGGGGATTCTATTATCAGGGGGATAGATAGTATCCTTTGTGAGCAGGATAAAGAGTCCCGCATGGTATGTTGCCTGCCCGGTGCTAGGGTGCGGGACATCTCTGACCGGCTTGAAAGGATACTGGAGAGGGAGGGGGAGGATCCAGTTGTTGTGGTCCATGTCGGTACCAACAACATAGGCAAGTCTAGGAAAGAGGACCTGTTTAGAGATTATAAAGAGCTAGGATTCAAATTAAAAAACAGGTCCTCAAGGGTCATAATCTCCGGATTACTGCCTGAGCCACATGCAAATTGGCATAGGGAGGCAAGAATAAGGGAAGTTAACACGTGGCTGAAAGAGTGGTGTGGGAAAGAGGGGTTCCTTTTCATGGGACACTGGCATAGTTTTGGGACAGGGGGGACCTATACCGTTGGGATGGTCTCCACCTGAACCGAGCTGGGACCAGTGTTCTGGCGAAAAGAGTAAATAGGGTAGTCAATCGGACTTTAAACTAGAGATTGGGGGGGAAGGGAAAGTCAGGGAACCAAGAGATGAAGTAATCAGTGGGAAGCGTAGCTGCTTAGGAATACAAAAAAGCACGAAAAGACAAAACTCAGGAGAGGTTACAAGAGTCCCCATCCCACAAAATATGACACAGTGTATGGAAAGGCTCAGTAAACCAAAGTCCACCACACTATGAAAACAAAAAGGGACGGTCAATAGAGAATTAAAGGTGCTATATTTAAATGCGCGCAGTGTACGGAACAAGGTAGATGAGCTTGTGGCCCAGATTGTGACTGGCAGGTATGATGTGGTAGGCATCACAGAGACGTGGTTGCAGGGGGTTCAGGACTGGCATTTAAACATCCAGGGATTCACAACCTATGGAAAAGACAGAGAAGTGGGCAGAGGGGGCGGGGTTGCCTTGTTAATTAGCAATGAAATTAAATCAATAGCACTCAACGACAGAGGGTCAGATGATGTGGCGTCTGTGTGGGTAGAGTTGAGGAACCACAATGGCAAAAAAACCATAATGGGAGTTATGTACAGGCCTCCTAACAGTGGTCAGGACTGCAGGGCACAAAATGCACCACGAAATAGAAAGGGCATGTCAGAAAGGCAAGGTCACAGTGATCATGGGGGACTTCAATATGCAGGTGGACTGGGTAAATAATGCTGCCAGTGGACCCAAGGAAAGGGAATTCATTGAATGTTTACAGGAGGGCTTTTTGGAACAGCTTGTGATGGAGCCCACGAGGGAACAGGCCATTCTGGACTTAGTGTTATGTAATGAGCCAGACTTGATTAAAGATCTTAAAGTAAGGGAACATTTAGGAGGCAGTGATCATAATATGGTAGAATTCAATCTTCAATTTGAAAGAAAGAAGGTAGAATCAGATGTAAAGGTGTTACAGTTAAATAAAGGTAACTACATGGGCATGAGGGAGGAACTGACGAAAATCGACTGGGAGCAGAGCCTAGTGGGAAAGACAGTAGAACAGCAATGGCAGGAGTTTCTGGGAGTAATTGAGGACACAGTACAGAGGTTCATCCCAAAGAAAAGAAAGGTTATCAGAGGGGGGATTAGGCAGCCATGGCTGACAAAGGAAGATAGGGAATGCATCAAAGCGAAAGAGAAAGCCTATAATGTGGAAAGAGTAGTGGGAAGTCAGAAGATTGGGAAGGCTACAAAAACAAACAGAGGATAACAAAGAGAGAAATAAGGAAAGAGAGGATCAATTATGAAGGTAGGCTAGCCAGTAACTTTAGGAATGACAGCAAAGGTTTCTTTAAATACATTAAAAACAAACGGGAGGCAAAAGTAGACATTGGGCCGCTCCAAAATGACGCTGGTAATCTAGTGATGGGAGACAAGGAAATAGGTGAGAAACTAAATAGGTACTTTGCATCAGTCTCCACAGTAGAAGAAATGAGTAATATCCCAACAATTCCGGAGAGTCAGGGGGCAGAGTTGAATATGGTAGCCATCACAAAGGAGAAAGTGCTAGAGAAACTAAGAGGTCTAAAAATTGATAAATATCCGGGCCCAGATGGGCTACATCCTAGAGTTCTAAAGGAGATAGCTGAAGAAATAGTGGAGGCGTTAGTTATGATCTTTCAAAAGTCACGGAAAGTCCCAGAGGATTGGAAAATCGCTGTTGTAACCCCCCTGTTCGAGAAGGGAACAAGGAAAAAGATGGAAACTTATAGGCCAATTAGCCTAACCTCGGTTGTTGGCAAGATTCTAGAATCCATTGTTGAGGATGAGATTTCTAAATTCTTGGAAGTGCAGGGTCAGATTAGGACAAGTCAGCATGGATTTAGTAAGGGGTGGTCGTGCCTGACAAACCTGTTAGAGTTCTTTGAAGAGATAACAAATAGGTTAGACCAAGGAGAGCCAATGGATGTTATCTATCTTGACTTCCAAAAGGCCTTTGAGAAGGTGCCTCACGGGAGACTGCTGAGTAAAATAAGGGCCCATGGTCTTCGAGGCAAGGTACTAACATGGATTGACGATTGGCTGTCAGGCAGAAGGCAGAGAGTTGGGATAAAAGGTTCTTTTTCAGAATGGCAACCGGTGACGAGTGGTGTCCCGCAGGGTTCAGTGTTGGGGCCGCTGTTCTCTTTATATATTAACGATCTAGAAGACGGGACTGAGGGCATTCTGGCTAAGTTTGCCGATGATACAAAGATAGGTGGAGGGGCAGGTAGTATGGAGGAGGTGGGGAGGCTGCAGAACGATTTAGACAGTTTAGGAGAGTGGTCCAAGAAATGGCTGATGAAATTCAACGTGCGCAAGTGCGAGGTCTTGCACTTTGGAAAAAGGAATAGAGGCATGGACTATTTTCTAAACGGTGACAAAATTCATAAATGTCTGAGGATCCTGGGATTATATTCATTGGAATTTAGGAGGTTGAGGGGAGATCTAATAGAAACTTACAAGATAATGAATGGCTTAGATCGGGTGGACGTAGGGAAGTTGTTTCCATTAGCAGGGGAGACAAGGACCCGGGAGCACAGCCTTAGAATAAAAGGGAGTCACTTTAGAACAGAGCTGAGGAGAAATTTCTTCAGCCAGAGAGTGGTGGTTCTGTGGAATTCATTGCCACAGAGGGCGGTGGAGGTCGGGACGTTGAGTTTCTTTAAGACAGAAGTTGATAAATTCTTGATTTCTCGAGGAATTAAGGGCTATGGAGAGAGAGCTGGTAAATGGAGTTGAAATCAGCCATGATTGAATGGTGGAGTGGACTCGATGTGCCGAATGGCCTTACTTCCGCTCCTATGTCTTATGGTCTTATGATCCATCCTCACACTGAGTCCTGGAGCATGACAGATTCAGGATTACTCTCAAACGGTTGTTCAGAGTAAGCTGCTGAAAGACACTGTACTCACTCATAAATAGCAATCACAAAAAGCAATCAGACTCAACAATTGTACCTCTGAGAGATTTAGAAATGGTTAAAAGACTCTCAGAGAGGAAACAATAATGACATACAATTGGAAGACTGTGCGCGCACACACAAGCATACACATGCACAGGTATTCACACACAGCTCTACACACGTACACACACAGTGTACAGGCCCACACATATTATACACACAGTTGCACACACACGGATACACAAACATACACACAGGTATAATATACACGTGTACACACACAGTATACAGGGTCACACACATTATACACACACAGTTGTACACACCCGCACATACATGTATACACACACAGGCACATAAACATTCACACATATTTTCAGACACACACACATACATAGAAACACGCATGTACTCACAGACACAGATATACACAGAGACAGATACATTACATCAGAGAAATAATTAATCCAGCTGCAGTGAAGTAACAGAGATATAGTTCTAATACATGATGGTGAGTGGCTGGAGGAGAGCCTCCAGGTCGCGGTGTCGGCCGCCCTTGTCCCTCTCTAGATGGTGGTGGATGTGGGTTTGGAAGGTGTTGCCAAAGGAGCCTTGGTGACTTCCTGCAGTGAATCCTGTAGCTGGTATACACGCTGCCACTCTGCATCAGTGGTGGAGCGAGTGAGTGTTTGTGGATGGGGTACCGATCAAGCAGGATGCTTTGTCCTAGATGGTGTCAAACCTATTCAGTGTTGTTGAAATTGCAACTGTTAAAGGAGATGGAAATTATTCCAATACATTCCTGATTTATGCTGTGTCGACAGGGTTTGGGGAGTCAGGGAGTGAGTGCCTCGCCACAGGAGTCCGAGTCTTTGGCCTGCCTTCTAGCCACAGTGTTTATATGACCAGTTCAGTTTCTGCCCAATGGCAATCAGTCAGATGTTGGCAGTGGGGTTTCAGTGATGGGAATTCCGGTGAATGTCAAGGGGCGATGGTTAGATTCTCACTTATTAGAGATGGTCTTTGCCTGGAACTTTTCAGCCCAAGCCTGGATATTGTCCAGGATTGCTGCATTTGGACATGGACTGTTTCATTAACAGAAGAGTTGTGAATAGTGCTGAACATTCTGCAATCATGGAAAGCCTGTGTGTGTTTGCAGCATTTACAGCGTGTGTCCTGTGGGAGTAAATGCCATTTCAGACATTGGTTGCACAAATTAAGTGTTTGCTGGAACCCCCTTCCAGCCGAGTAAAAAACCCGTTTCCTGGAAAGAAATGTCAGATAGACTTGTGGTGAGAAGCTAAATGTTTCTTTTGACTGTAACGGAAAGTATAAAAAACAACTAGCAGAGAATGGTTTCGATCCATCGACCTCTGGGTTATGGGCCCAGCACGCTTCCGCTGCGCCACTCTGCTCCATATTTGTTACTGCGTTGAAGCGACACAATTCCTTACTCCCGCAATGTTGTTCATCAGGACCACATGTGCTCGACAGCGCACCCTGGCGGCACAATTCCACTGTGCAACTCACCAACAATGCAACACACACACACACAGCAGCTGGACACTGTCACCTTACACAAGATAACACACATCGACTGACTGGTCATATATAGAAAGTGTTCCCATTAAGTTCCAGTGTTCTCTGTCTTCAGGTGATGTCCCGGAGGACTGGAGAATAGCCAATGTTGTTCCTTTGTTTAAGAAGGGGAGCAAGGATAATGCAGGGACCTACAGATCGGTGAGTCTTACATCAGTCGTAGGGAAATTACTGGAGAGAATTCTTCGAGACAGGATCTACTCCCATTTGGAAACAAATGGATGCATTAGAGAGAGGCAGCACGGTTTTGTGAAGGGGAGGTCATGTCGCACTAACTTGATAGAATTTTTGGAAGAGGTCACAAAGATGATTGATGCAGCGAGGGCAGTGGATGTTGTCTATATGGACTTCAGTAAAGCATTTGACAAGGTCCCTCATGGCAGACTGGTACAAAAGGTGAAGTCACAGGGGATCAGGGGTGAGCTAACAAGATGGATACAGACCTGGCTAGGTCATAGAAGGCAGAGAGTAGCAATGGAAGGGTGCGTTTCTGACTGGAGGGCTATGTCTGGTGGTGTCCCGCAGGGATCAGTGCTGGGATCTTTGCTGTTCGTAGTATATATAAATGATTTGGAGAAAAATGTAACGGGTCTGATTAGTAATTTTGCAGACGAAAACAGGTTGGTGGAATTGCGGATAGCGATGAGGACTGTCAGAGGATACAGCAGGATTTAGACTGTTTGGAGACTTGGGTGGAGAGATGGCAGATGGAGTTTAATCGGGACAAATGTGAGGTAATGCATTTTAGAAGATCTAATGCAGGTAGGGAATATACAGTGAATGGTAGAACCCTCAAGTGTATTGACAGTCAGAGAGATCGAGGTGTACAGGTCCACAGGTCACTGAAAGGGGCAACACAGGTGGAGAAGGTAGTCAAGAAGGCATATGGCATGCTTGCCTTCATTGGCCCGGGCACTGAGTATAAGAATTGGCAAGTCATGTTGCAGCTGTGTAGGACCTTAGTTAGGCCACACATGGAGTATAGTGTTCAATTCTGGTCGCCACACTACCAGAAGGATGTGGAGGCTTTAGAGAGGGTGCAGAAGAAATTTGCCAGGATGTTGCCTGGTATGGAGGGCATTATGGAGGGCATTAGCTATGAGGAGCAGTTCAATAAATTTGGTTTGTTCTCACTGGAACGACGGAGGTTGAGGGGTGACCTGAAAGTGGTCTACAAAATTATGAGGGGCATAGACAGAGTGGATAGTCAGAGGCTTTTTCCCAGGGTAGAGGGGTCAATTACTGGGGGGCATAGGTTTAAGGTGTGAGAGGCAAGGTTTACAGGAGATGTATGAGGCAAGTTTTTTTACACAGAGGCTAGTGGGTGCCTGGAACTCGCTGCCAGATGAGGTGGTGGAAGCAGGGACGATAGTGACATTCAAGGGCATCTTGACAAATACATGAATAGGATGGGAATATAGGGAGACGGACCCAGGAAGACGAGAAGATTTTAGTTCAGGTGGGCAACATGGTCGGCTCAGGCTTGGAGGGCCGAAGGGCCTGTTCCTCTGCTGTACTTTTCTTTGTCTTTGTTCTTTGTTGTAAAATCTCCCCTCTTTCCTCTTGTGTGACTGTGTTATCTGCATCTTCACTCTGTTATTGACAGGTCTTCCCTGATGTTAATTAAACTGCTTTCCGATATTTCAGTATATTCTCTACCGCTGAACTGTGATTTCTACTGTGGAACCGAGATCTCTACTGTGTAACTGCTCTCTGCTGTGGAATATGATCTCTGCTGTGAACTGTGCCTCTGCTGGGAAACGGCGACCTCTCCTGTGGAAATGTGCTCTCTGCTGTGTTACTGTGTTCTCTGCTGTGAAACTGTGCTCTCTGCTGTGTTACTGTGTTCTCTGCTGTGTTACTGTGTCCTCTGCTGTGGGACTGTGTTCTCTGCCGTGAACTGTGCGCTCTGCTGAGAAACTACGATCTCTCCAGTGGAAATGTACTCTCTGCTGTGAAACTGTGCGCTCTGCTAGGGAAACGTGGACCAGATGTGATGCAGCTGAGGATGCTGAGTGATGTAACGTGGACATGGTGAAGTTACTGGCCAGACATTTCCGAATTCTATTTTTGTTTTGAATGGACAGCTACAATCCACGTGTTTATTCCAGGACACAACAATGAATAAAAATGAATCAGTGCTGAGCAGATTCTAACATCCCACACCTCCAGTTTGTTCTTATTGAGAACCCCGTCCTCGATGGAAGCTTTTGCTCTCCGAATCAGACCACCACCTCCTGGGAATACAGCAGCGATACCTCCAAGATCTGATCTGTAACAGAATCACAGAATAATAGTGTCCCCTCGTGACTGAGGGGAACAGGTGCTCCCTATCCGCCCTGTCTATACCTATCATAATCTTGTACACCTCGATGAGTTCACCCCTCAGTCATCTCTTTTCCTGCGTGAGAGAGAAAACAAGCCTATCCACCTCTCTTCATATCCTAAATGTTCCATCCCAAGCACCATCCTGCTGAATCACCTCTGCAACCCACCCAGTGCAGTCACATATTTCCTAGAATGTGGTGACCAGAATTGCACACGGTACTCCAGCTGTGACCTCCCCAACATTCTATACAACTCCACCATGACCTCTCTGCTTTTGTAATCCATGCCCCGATTGATAAAGACAAATATCTCAAATGTCTTTTCCACCACCCTATTAACCTGCCCTTCTGCCTTCAGAGATCTATGGACAAACACTCCAAGGTCCGTTTGTTCCTCAGGACTTCCCAGTGTCAGGCCATTCACATTAATCCAATAATAATAATATTATATTCTTTGTTGTCACAAATAGGCTTATATTAACACTGCAATGAAGTTACTGCGAAAATCCCTACCAAATGGATCACATCTAATTTTGCAGCGTGAAATTTCATCAGCCACTTTTCTGCCCATTTGACCATCCCGTCTGTATCTTCCTGTAACTCAAGACACTCAACCGCACTGTGAGCTTGAAACTCAGTGAAAGGATTTCACCCTCCTCTCGGAACCTGATCACCACCTCAATCCCAACATTCAGCTTGGGTGGGCAGACAAGACAACGTCCTTCCCGCAGGCTCCCCAGCACAGACTGGATAATATCCCAAACTCGTATCCTGCTATTGTCACATTGCTCCACCACCTTGTTCTCTTCACAAAACGCCAGGAATCTCAGACCAATTCTTCAGACCTTTGATTCTCTCTTCAAACAACATCTTGTCCCTGATTAAGTCCATCTTGAGAAGAGGGGCTCGGTATTCTGAGTTTCTCTGCAGACATCCGGTTGCTGTTGATGGACCAAAAGAGGCCTCGCGCCTGAAAGAAAGCCTCTCTCACTGCCCTGTGAGCATGTCTCCATTAGACGGTGCAGTCAACACCTGCAGAGTAGATAACAATGGAGAGAAGTGTGAGCAATTTCAGCGTCACAATTCTCTGGACATAGAATTCAAAATATAATATTACTGAAAATACTGAACTGATCCTCTGGGAGCAGGACTCAAGTCAAAGGGGAAAGTCCAGTGGATTTTTAGTGGAAAGATTTAACAACTGGATGATGGCAGCTGAAATCAGTCATTGCGTTACAATCTCTGTAGATATTCTACTGAATTTAAACCTGCAAAAGGCATATTTTCCGACTAGAAATCCAACACATTTCCCCCTGTTGTGGAGGAAGTTCTCAATCGCACAGGTGGTCAAACGGAATAAGGCTGGGCTGGGATTTGAGTCCAGATTTGTCTTTAGGGAACAGACACTTTACCGGACGAAGGTACAGAGTCTGAGGATGTTCAGCTAATCACAAGGAAATACTGTACGGATCTGTAGTATCTGTGAAAAGAGAAATGGTTAACATTTCACAACCTGACCTTTCATTGGAACGATCTGTTTCTCTCCACAGAAGCTGCCGGATCAACTGAATATTTCCAGCATTTTCTGTCTTTGTTTCAGATTTGCAGCATCCACAGTATTTTGCTTTTGGGTCAAAGGACAATGACTTTCCTTTCCTGCTCTGAGGGTTTTTGCAGGTCCCTCTGGCTGTGATTATCGCTGATTCGGCCAAACATTTACAATCTATCATTAATTGACCGCGAGAATGGGCGGTGAGGGGATTCTGGAACCGCTGCAAGTCCATATGGTGTATGTCCACACACAGCGCTGTTAGGGAGGGGTTCCAGGTTTGGATGGTGCCTCGCGGAGGAAAAGTCAATTTCTGGAGTGGGATTCGAGCCCTGACCTCCAGAGGAGACTGCGACCTGCGCTCGGCCAACCTGACGTAGTCGAAAGGTTAGGTGCGTTTGGGCCGAAATCGGGTGCTCTTTCCGAGGGTCGGTGCCGACTCGATGGGCCGAATGGCCTCCTTCTGCACTGGAGGTATTCTATGATTACTGAAATAGGATGAAAATGGCAGCATCAGCACACAAGGACAAGTTAAGGTCTCAGGCCAGAGTAAGTGTCCTGTGTAATGACACATAGAATGTACATTTATTGTGGACTGGTGCCGTCTCCTGGCTGAACCGGAGCCGTGCGACACGAACACTTTCATTCAGGAGCATTTTAAATTGGAGTGAAATAACTTACGCAAATTAAGTATTTGTTACGAAACAGTAAATCAAACTGATCTAAAGAACCAAAAGGACACGTCTCCAATCAGTGAGCGATGGTGGTATAGTGGTCAGCATGGCTGCCTTCCAAGCAGTTGACCCGGGTTCGATTCCCGGCCATCGCAATAATAAATTGGAAACTTTGCGCCTCTTTGTGAGTTTCAAACTGAGGAAGGAAAAAGGTTCTCACTCAGAATTTAGTGGCAAGTACAGCGAGGAGTGAAATAAGTAACTTTCTCATCATTTTTAATGTGGTTTCAATATGGACAGTGTTCCACTATTCACTGCCCAAGCCCTCCGACAAAACTAAAAATCACAGCAATTTCACTTCAGCCTCACGAAGGGGACACAACAGACACGTTACAGACGAGGATGGGATTTGAAGCCACGTGTACAGAGCACAATGGATTATTGTGCATCACCTTAACCACGTGGTACAGCTGCTTTACTTCATGGCCCTTTCGTATCCCTCAATCTGACTTCTCTGCGTTTATTTCGCACAGTTGGGTGTAAATAAAACATAAATCTATGAGGAGAAACCCGTAGTGGTCCGCACTTGGGCTTGTGGCGCAACGGTAGCGCGTCTGACTCCAGATCAGAAGGTTGCGTGTTCAAATCACGTCAAGCTCAGGATGTTTTTCTGCCGCTGGTTCCAGGAATTTCTCTCTGTGGGAATGTTCCCGAAATGACTCCGTTCAAAGCCGCAATGCTGGTAAATCTTTCCGGATATTTCAGATTTACCCGCTCAGTTTATATTTTTGAGCATTTTCATCAAACATTCGGATAGCTCAGTCGGTAGAGCATGGGACTCTACCTCCCAGGGTCGAGGGTTCGAGCCGCACGTTGACCGCTTCCATATTATTATCTGAGAATATTGAACCAACTGTGCTAACCATTGTGCTACCGTGCTGCCCAACCAGTTGGTTCAATCTCACTGCTCGTGGGTGAGACCAGAACTACTGGGCAGTTAAAAACAAGGATGTCGCTCTTTTTCGGACGGAGATGAGGAGATTTCTCCCTCTCAGAGAGTTGCGCGACTTTGGAACTCTGCCTCAGAAGGCCGCGGAAGCGGGACATTGATTATGTTTAAGGTGGAGATGGGGAAATTCTTGTTCAGCAAATCAAAGGTTTATCGGGGTTGCATACAACCATTGCATTCAGCCAGTTACCTGGGTGCACGAGCGTTTTTTATTTGATATATCAGTTCCACACCATGGTGAAACGGTGTTAAAATGTCGTTTTCATTTCTTCACGTGTTCTCCACTGATATATTCGCTGCAATAACTTCTCTGGGCACAAAGCACAGTAGCACAAGTGGCTAGCACTGTGGCTTCACAGCGCCAGGGTACCAGATTCGATTCACTGCCTGTCCGCGGAGTCCTCACGTTCTGCCCCTGTCTGCGTGGGTTTCCTCCGGGTGCTCCGGATATCTCCCACAGTGCAAAGTCGTGGATTAGGTGGATTGGCCGTCCTAAATTGCACTCAGTGCCCATACGTTACATACGGGACAAGTCTTCATAAATAGAAGCGTCATCCGGGCCCTGGGTCACTGCCCGTCTGGAGTTTGCTCATTCTTCCCATGTGTGCGTGGGTTTCCACATACCTTGCACATCTTTGGGTTTCACCCCCACAACCCAAAGATGTGCAAGGTATGTGGATTGGCCACGCAAAATTGGCCCTTAATCGGAAAAAAAAAAGAATTGGGTACTCTAAATTTACACAGAACTAAATAAATAAATAGAACCGCCGAGCACAAAGGCAAGGCCGCTATGGAGATTTTTCATAAAATGCTGCAACAGAAATAGACAATGTTGGATAACTCGGCTGTTCTGGCAGCATCTGTGGAGAGAGAAACAGAGTTACAGTTTCCAGTCCAGTCTGACCCTACTTCCCATTCTCTGGTTCCCGCTCCACAGATGCTGCCAGGTCTGCTGAGATTTTCCAGCTCTGGGCGACTGACATGGACACGGTGGGCGGAATGGCCGCACCCTGTGCTGGAACCATTCTATAATTCTAGTAAGAAGTCTTACAACACCAGGTTAAAGTCCAACAGGTTTGTTTCGATTTCACTAGCTTTCAGAGAGCTGCTCCTTCCTCAGGTGAATGAAGAGGTATGGTCCACAAACATATATATAGACAGATTCAAAGATGCCCGACAATGCTTGGAATGCGAGCATTAGCAGGTGATTAAATCTTTACAGATCCAGAGATGGGGTAACCCCATGTTAAAGAGGTGTGAATTGTGTCAAGCCATCATCTATAATTCTAAACTGTCCTCGTAATTGAAACCTTCTATGCCTGTATCATTCTGTGGAGTTTAACCTGTTACGCTCCTCCTCATCTGAGCAGATCCTGTGTATACGGAGAGCCTGTCCATCGGGGATGGCTTCTTTAATGTGTTTAGGGTGGAAGCTGGAGAAGTGTGAGGTTATCCGTGGGTTTGCGGTAAAGCGAAGTGCTGAGGTGACCGCCCTTGATGGAGACGAGTGTGTCCAAGAATGCAACTGATTTTGGAGAGTAGTCCATGGTTGGATGGAACTTATGGATGTCATCGTGTAGTCGTTTCAGTGATTCTTCGCCGTGGGTCCAAAGGAAAAAAAATGTCATCGATGTATAACGTTGGTTGAAGGTCCTGTGCGGTTAGTAGGTCCTGTTCAAACCTCTGCCTGAAGATGTTGGCATATTGGGTGCGAATTTGGTCCCCATGGCTGTTCCGTGCGTCTGGATGAAGAACTTGTTGTCGAAGGTGAAGACGTTGTGATCCAGAATGAAGCCGATGAGTTGCAGAATTGCATCTGGAGATTGGCAGTTGTCGGTGTTGAGTACTGAGGCTGTTGCAGCAATGCCGTCGTCATGGGGGATGCTGGTATACAGTGCCGAGACATCCATTGTGACGAGGAAAGTTCTTAGTTCAACTGGTCCATGGGTGCTGAATACATTAAAGTTCTGAATACATTTTTGGACTCCCCTCATTCCCTCCTCCAGCAGATTTTTGCCGGGTAAATATCCTGATTCCCTCATTCTCTCGAACAATGAAATGTCGCTTGGCTTTGACACTACCCAATAGACAGAGTGGTTCCGAACTCACTACCCGATCAATGCATCTCAATCGGAACAAGACTGAATTTTCAATTCTCGCTCTTCCAACACAACTCGATGCAATCCGGCCTCATAACTTGGACTGGATTGTCACATCAGTGATTGCAGATCCATCTTGGAAAAATGCCCACTTGGGAGAAAGCAGGATGGAATTTCGAACCCACGCACGGAGAGCTCAATGGATTAGCAGTCCGGCCCCTTAACCACTCGGCCACCTCATCCCGTAAACGCGTTGGTCAAATCGAAGGCTTATCAGGTACAAACAACCATTGTATTCAGCCAGCTGCGTGGATGCTGTTTTTACTTGAGGATAAATTCAGAATCCCACACCATGATCAAACGACCTTTAAATACCCTTTCCGTTTTTTTCACGTGTTCTGCACTGATATATTCGCTGCAATAACTTCCCGGGAGCTCAAACCTCCTCCCGATTTCAGTCAATGACACCATCCGGTCTCGTCCGTATTTTTGAACCCGGGACCTCTGGCATTTTATCGCAGCTGAGAATCAGTGGCAATATCAGGAGTGGGATTGAACCCTCGTCTCCAGAGGAGACTGACACCTGATGAATCCAAACGGTTCTAGGGGATTGGGCCGTGTTGGGGTGCTCTTTCCGAGGGTCAGTGCAGACAGGATGGGCCGAATGGTCTCCTTCTGTACTGGAGGGATTCTATGGTTACTTAACCAGGGTGCAAACGGCAGCATCAGGCCACAAGGGCAGCACGGCAGCATTGTGGGTAGCACAATTGCTTCACAGCTCCAGGGTCCCAGGTTCGATTCCGGCTTGGGTCACTGTCTGTGCGGAGTCTGCACATCCTCCCCGTGTCTGCGTGGGTTTCCTCCAGGTGCTCCAGTTTCCTCCCACAGTCCAAAGATGTGCAGGTTAGGTGGATTGGCCATGATAAATTGCCCTTAGTGTCCAAAATTGCCCTTAGTGTTGGGTTGGGTTACTGGGATAGGGTGGAGGTGTGGACCTTGGGTAGGGTGCTCTTTCTAAGAGCCGGTGCAGACTCGATGGGCTGAATGGCCTCCTTCTGCATTGTAAATTCAGTAAATTCTAAGGACAAGGTGAGGTCTCAGGCCAGAGCAAGAGTCCTATGTAATAACACACAGAACATCAGAAGTAAAAACATTTATTGTGGACTGGTGCCATCTCCTGGCTGACGGGGAGCAGTGCGACACGGACACTTTCATTCAGGAGCATTTTAAATTGGAGTGAAATAACAGAAACAAAGCAAGACGTTGTTTACGAAACAAAGCAAAGCATCAAAGGACTCAACATTCGGCAGTAAGTGATGGAGGGATACTGGGGAGCATCGCTGCCTTCCAAGCAGTTGATCCGGGGTCGATTCCCGGCCATCGCAATAATAATTTGGTCGGAGGCGTTTGCGTGATTCCGTGTGTTTCGAGCTGAGGAAGAGAGCTGGAGAAAGTGAGGTGGCTGGAGGCAGGAATCTCCGCTTGTTCTAAATAGTCTGGTTGGATTGTTCGCATCCGTCCGAGTGGCGAAACTGGGATCTCGGTTTCTGTAGTGATTTATTATTGGATATTGTTATATATAGAATTGACAATGCAAATGGAGGCCATTCGGACCATCGAGTCTGCACCGGCTCTTGGAAAGAGCACCCTACCCAAGCCCACACCACCCTATCCCCATAACCCAATAACCCCACTCAACCAACACGAAGGGCAATTTAGCATGGCCAATCCACCTAACCTGCACATCTTTGGACTGTGGGAGGAAACCGGAGCACCCGGAGGAAATGCACTCACACACGGGGAGAATGTGCAGACTCCGCACAGACAGTGACCCAGCCGGGAATCGAACCTGGGACCCTGGAACTGTGAAGCTGATGAATGTGATATAAAATAGTTAATTTAAATGTATTAGTTACAGTAATGTAGATGTAGGCCAGTCTAATTCTAGTGAGTTCACAGACAAAGGATTTCAGAAAACATGGCACGAAAGGGGGAGGTGTGTCTGGTGGAGGAGGAGA
Organism: Scyliorhinus torazame; assembly: GCF_047496885.1. Lineage (NCBI taxonomy): Eukaryota > Metazoa > Chordata > Chondrichthyes > Carcharhiniformes > Scyliorhinidae > Scyliorhinus > Scyliorhinus torazame. The sequence continues at coordinate 14,585 of NW_027309129.1, read as the reverse complement.
AAAGGATGCTGGGTAACAAGAGGTCCAGGGTTAAGGAATGAGAAGTGAGCCAATTAGGATGTATGGCCAGGTCAGGAGGGGTATAGGATGACCTATGTGAATCTGTATGTGAAACTTGATGTCATTTGAATGTATTTGTAGAGATTCCTTTGTCTCCAATGGCACTCGATTCGGAAGACCCAGGAGGCAGCTTGTGTTCTGGGTTTGTGTGATGCGATTCAGACTTGCAAGTTGGTTAAAAATAAATAATGCTATGCCTACAAATGCATCTCGAGTTTTATTGAGGCCAGACTAACGGGTAAAGAATTCAATGTTTTGTCATTTGGTGCCGGAAACCCGGGATTTCTCCAGACGGTTAGCGACCAACTGCGAAATCAGAATTAGACTGATTTTTGACAAGGAAAGTGGAAACGGGCCCACAATGTGTGTAGCTGTAAAATAACCCACATTGGTTTTCCCCTCTTCTCATGGTCTGATTGGTCTGGTCACTCGCGGTTGGTACGGAAAGATCATCTCGATGAAATCAAAGGTCAGTCTGGGGATTAGAAAATTGAACTGATGGGACATCTGGCAAGATGGTTTAGTTCCACGAGAGTGTTTTGGAAACTATTGTTGATTAAGCGAAAATTGTATCCTTAGACTGTAGTGGCGAGAAAAGATACATTTTAAGAGAAACTGGATGCTGCGTGTTAGTTAAAGCAGAAGCCTCTCAAAGGTTTAACAGCAGCTTGAGATAGCTGGCAGCATGTGGTGTAATTGGATACCTTTCTTTCGAGTCACTGAAACCCCAGCAAAGTTGCAGCTTGTGGTGGAATTGGATACCTTTCTTTCGAGTCAGTGAAACTCCAGCAAAGTTACGTTTTGAAGTAAGTAAAAGGTAAAGGAAACCAGTGGATTTCTCCACCTCTTTGATAAAAGTTAATTATTTTAGCAAGCAATTGATTGAAATTGCCAGAATCTTAAGTTTGAATTACTTGAAATAATGTTGATCTCATTTTATTTGTGAATTAATAGAAACTTAAAGAAACTCACTGACACCATTTTAAAAAGTGTAAATCTGGAGATGACAGTTGATTTTGCTCCGGTATAAATCACCACAGCTAACTGCTCCCTCATTGATAGCAGCCAACATTTTTGTGAATGTAAGAAAAACTTGTTGAAAGAAAAATTGTTAAGATAAAGAATTAATTAAGTTGTAAAAGTTATACAAGTTTGTGTTAAGCAAATCGTAAATTCAGTTCTGAGTTGAGATCAGAGCTTGCAGGTTGCAGTAATTCAATTTGAATTTTCAAACATTTTAAGTTTTAAAAGAACACTGTTAAAACCTTTTAAATAATTTTGCCAAGTAGCAGAAATTGCCATTGGTCATAAATTGGCAAATACATTTTTAAAAAAAGATAGCCAAAGTATGAAAGCTAAAGAGTTAATTAGATTATGGAGACAAAATTGTCAACATGAGAGGGATAAGATCATGTTATTAAATTGGCAAGAAAATGCCCTTAAAATGGGGATTCCAATAAGTGAAAGGGGGAACCAGAAAACTCTGGAAGTCTTGAAAAAGGTGTGTGCATTCAAAAAACGCGCAAGTAAAGAGAGGGTGGACTCGAGAAAAAAAAAGAGCTACGTAGTTCAATAACTGACCTTGCATTGTCAGAAGCAGATGAGCACCTAGAAAATCGGACCATGTCGGGTAGAGTCCCGACTGCACCAGTAGCATTGTCTGCACTAATTCAGGAATCAGCAGGGTATGATAATTTATATCCAGTCACTGCACCCCAGATTCAAATCATGCCAGCCTCTCCAGCCCCTTCGGTTGATAGCTTGCGTCCTAATTCAGCATCTTCACCGCCTGTTAGAGAAGGGGAGCTCTGTTCAACAAACCCAGTTAGCTCTAGGACCCGATCTCGGACAATGAGAGCGGGGCCTGATCATATCCAGAAACAATCACGCATACCACCTAGATCCCTTCAGACCGATATGATAGGATAGAAAAGTATGAGCACAAAGAAAGAGGATGGGAATGGTTCTGAGAAGCTGGAGCTCCCCCTAGTCGCAGGGAAGGGCGTCGAAGTCTTTGAAGAGCCAGGGGAATCCGCTAGAGCGCCCGCTAGTGAGACTCTGAGACAGTTGCCGATTAGGAAAATACCAAACCCTGATGCTGTAACGGCGGCCGCCCAGCCCACGATAGACGTTTATTTCCCATGGAGACCCAGTGAGATGATGGCTATTCTGGCTGCAATCCCAGACAGGGAGAAATCTCCTGCTGCTTTCGTGGATTACCTGAGAACTACGATCTCAGTTTATCAAGCTAATTCTAGGGACATCTGGGCCCTAGTCCAGCAGGGTTTAACCCCAGCAGAGTACAGCAATCATCTCAATCACTTGCATTATGCTAGGCACGCCGCACTTCAGCAAGCCCATGCTTTGGACGATGATAGACGGGCACAAATCCTGAATGCGTTGAATGTCACATTACAAAAGCCCATAAACATTTCTGCTATCTTAGACCTCAAACCTAAAAAGACTGAAGTGCCAGAGGAATTTCTGGAACGTTTTAATGAAATCTACCGTGGGCAGTCAGACGACTTGCCATACCAAAATGGTCAGAGTTCCCTTCAATGTTGTGCTATGTTAATGCATTGCCTAGCACCTTCCGTGGCTGCTGCCGTGAACTGTAATAACATGAATTAGTCAGAGAACGACCCTTCTCTGATGGCCAGGGCAGTCAGATTTTATTGGAAGGAGTGTGTAGGCCAGGAAGGAGGCTCAGTTACAAAGATTAAGACTGAGTATGAAATGAAAAAGGATGATCTGAGCTCCCAACCAGCGGCAGATACGGTGGCTGAGCAGCTGGAACCCCAATATTGTGACCTTGGGTGGGTGGATCAACATGGGGTAGGATATCAAACCCACCCAAATGGACCCTCAGCTCCTCTTTATGGCCCACCGTATGCACCAACAGCTTCACAACTCCCCTTTTCTGCACTTCTTTCCAAGAGCCGCTGCAGACTCGATGGGCCGAATGGCCTCCTTCTGCACTTGAAATTCTATCCCCATAACCCAATAACCCCACTCAACCAACACTAAGGGCAATTTAGCATGGCCAATCCACCTAACCTGCCCATCTTTGGACTTTGGGAGGAAACCGGATCACCCGGAGGAAACCCACTCACACACGGGGAGAATGTGCAGACTCCGCACAGACAGTGACCCAGCCGGGAATCGAACAGGGACCCTGGAACTGTGAAGCTGATGAACGTGATATAAAATAGTTAGTTTAAATATATTAGTTACAGTAATGTAGATGTGTAGGCCAGTCCAATTCTAGTGAGTCCACAGACAAAGGATTTCAGACAGCATGGCAAGGAAGGGGGGGAGGGGTGTCTGGTGGAGGAGGAGAAAAGGATGCTAGGTAACAAGAGGCCCAGGGTTAAGGAATGAGAAGTGAGCCAATTAGGATGTATGGCCAGGTCAGGAGGTGTATAGGATGGCCTACGGGAATCGTGTATGTGAAACTTGATGCCATTTGAATGTATTTGTAGAGATACCTTTGTCTCCAATGACACTCGATGCGGGAAACCCAGGAGGCAGCTTGTGTTCTGGGTTCTTGTGAAGCGAGTTAGACTTGCAAGTTGGTTAAAAATAAATAATACTATGCCTAAAAATCCATCTCGAGTTTTATTGAGGGCAGACTGACGGGTATAGAATTCAATGTTTTGTCAAAGCAATTCCACTATGCTACCGTGCTGCCCTTACCTTGTCCTTATTACCCCACTGTGGGGTATTCCTGGAAGTTATTATATAAACTTTTCCCCTTCGCTCTGTTAAAGGAATTGGAAACATTGTAAAACTCCTGGTTCTATCTTTATCAAATGATATGACTGTGTTAATAAAACATAACCCATTCCAGTCAGTGGAGATGTGGTATTGGCACCAGTAAAACTCACACACCACAGCAGATGTTGTCTGTTTCCCTCAGAGAGAGTCAATTGAAGAGCTTCCCGATTTCGTTACTTTGAGCTTCACAGTGATGTGAAATGACAAATGTCCGGATCACACTAGAAGCAACACTTTGATACTAATTTATTGAAAAGAAAAGGCGGATGCACGGTGATAGCGACATGTTTACTTTTGGTGTGAGTGAGAATATAAATAGCAGAGGTTGGTTTATGGGTTATGGGCCCAGCACGCTTCCGCTGCGCCACTCCGCTCCTTAGGTCCGCCGTGTTCGCAATTACTGCTCTGAGGCAGCCAGATAACTATTTTTTTTTAAACGAGAACCCAAGTGTTGTGAAGCTCACTTTGGCTGGACAATAACATGGAACTTCAGCACGGCTGTAACAGACAGAGGAAGACACACAGAAAAGCAGGAAGAGACTATCAGGACACACACACACAATGACACACAGAAGAGTAGCAGTGCAAACCAGCAAGATACTGAGATGGACAAACTGGTTATTTAGGAAAACAGGGTTTTCTGTTGTACAAAGATAGGCAATTAAATGTATTTCTGCTGCGTAACTGTGCTCTCTGCTGTGTAACTGTGCTCTCTGCTGTGTAACTGAGCTCTCTGCTGTGTAACAGTGCTTTCTGCTGTGTAACTGAGCTCTCTGCTGTGTAACAGTGCTTTCTGCTGAGTAACTGAGCTCTCTGCTGTGTAACAGTGCTTTCTGCTGTGTAACTGAGCTCTCTGCTGTGTAACAGTGCTTTCTGCTGTGTAACTGTGCTCTCTGCTGTGTAACAGTGCTTTCTGCTGTGTAACTGAGCTCTCTGCTGTGTAACAGTGCTTTCTGCTGAGTAACTGAGCTCTCTGCTGTGTAACTGTGCTCTCTGCTGTGTAACTGTGCTCTCTGCTGTGTAACTGAGCTTTCTGCTGTGTAACTGTGCTCTCTGCTGTGTAACTGAGCTTTCTGCTGTGTAACTGTGCTCTCTGCTGAGTAACTGTGCTCTCTGCTGTGTAACTGTGCTCTCTGCTGTGTAACTGTGCTCTCTGCTGTGTAACTTAGCTCTCTGCTGAGTAACTGAGCTCTCTGCTGTGTAACTGTGCTCTCTGCTGCGTAACTGCGCTCTCTGCTGTATAATTGTGCTCTCTGCTGAGTAACTGCGCTCTCTGCTGTATAATTGTGCTCTCTGCTGTGTAACTGAGCTCTCTACTCTGTAACTGTGCTCTCTGCTGTGTAACCGTGCTCCCTGCTGTATAACTGAGCTCTCTGCTGTGTAACTGAGCTCTCTGCTGAGTAACTGCGCTCTCTGCTGTATAATTGTGCTCTCTGCTGTGGAACTGAGCTTTCTGCTGTGTAACTGAGCTCTCTGCTGTGTAACTGTGCTCCCTGCTGTATAACTGTGCTCTCTGCTGTGTAACTGTTTTCTCTGTCCTGGAACCGTGACTGTGCCGGTGACAGATCTTCACTGTGTTTGGGTCTAAACATTCCCTGTTGTGTAAATATGTTCCCAGTTGTGGAAATGTGATCCGTCTGAATCAGAACCTTTCTCCGCCATTACTGAGACGAAATTTCAATTCCAGATTTATCAAATCTTGTCATGAAAGATTAGTTCAGGCCTGTGGATTCCCAGTCCCGGGACAGAACTGTATTCCTGTTATCAAAACAGTTCGTTCAGCTCAACATTCTGAGATGGAAGCGCCCAATATGGGGCTTGAACCCAATATGAAACAATATAGGGCTTGAATCCACGACCGTGGGATTAAATGTCCGATGCTCTGCCGACTGAGCTAACCGGGCTGCTGTCAACAATATTATTAACCCTCTTCCTGAGGAGATTAGAATTTGCTAAGCAGCGAACCTTGTGTCAAACCGTTTACTAAAATTCCGATTAATTCTTCGGCCACAGTCGCTGGGAGCAGGGCTCGAACCTGCTGGGGAAGTCCAACACCTTAACCACTCGACCATCGCAGCTCGGTTCAATAGGTCATTCATTAAACATTATAAAACATACAAAACATTATAAAACCGGCCAGGAATCACTCCAGGAAGTTCTTGCATTCCTGCGATGAACGGTGCCCCGGTGTTTCTGTGAGGAGCGGTTGAATCTACCTTACAATTGACCATTGGATTTGGAGAGAAGCCTTGAGAGACTGGAAAATCCAAGTTCCCGAAACGCACAATTTCACTGATTCAATTGTTTGCGGAAGAAAATAAGTTACTTTGGAAATATCCTAGAAGTTCATTTTTGCTTTACATGGAACAGCACCGAACTTCCCAGTCCAGCTCCAAATTAAAGCAATTCAATCACAGAAACTGGCAGCACAGAAGGAGGCCTGTGCAGACCGAATGGTCACGTGACTACGTGTTCCCCATCTAAAATGATCAGGTGTTCTCCCCGGATCGCGCTCAGAGCACAAGCCTGGAGCAGCTGCTCAAACAGTAAATAAATTATTTTTTGTTACACGTCCTTGGTCGCCAGTCTTTGAGAGATCAGAATTTCTCCATGGTGTCAGGAGTGGGCAGTATGGCACAAGGGCTTCGCCACCTAAACCCGCTGCTGTCATAGAATCAGAGAATCCCTATTGTGCAAATGAAGACCATTCGGCACAACGAGTCTGTACTGACCCTCCGAAAGCTCACGCACCTGCCCTCTACTGGAATATTGGGTCCGATGGAGCAACTCTGGCCCCCATTCCAACCCCTGAAATCCGTCCCTCCCCTCTCATGAGTGGGGTGCAGGATTGGAGGGTCAGTGCAGACTCGATGGGCCGAATAGCCTCCTTCTGCATTTTACTGGTTTCTACGGAAACAGATATGATCACAGTATTTATTCACATGGGATAAACATTGGCTCGCACGTTACTGGCGGTGGCCGCGTGGCCTAATGGATAAGGCGTCTGACTTCGATGAATCGAATGATGATATCAGAAGATTGCAGGTTCGAGTCCTGCCGCGGTCGTTTTATACAGAAATCCGGTGGAACTTGCTGACAGCCGAGTTTTCCCTCCTCAGCTCATAGTTCCACCTTTCCATCCAAGCATTGCAGGGCTTTTTATGGAATATAATTCCTTCTAACATTGTTTTCATTCAATTCGCTCTCATCCTAGTATTTTGTTTATCCCCTGATGAATCCACAGTATCTGTTTGACTTGGATCAAGTATAGAATAAAATATTATGTATCAATCGGTTCAATACAATTCTGTGGAGGAAATGCTAATGTCGTCACGAAGACAGACAGAGTGATTGAGTCATAGAAGTTGGCAGCATGGAAAAAGCCCTTCGGCCCAGCTTGTCAATGCCGCCCAGTTTCTTTCACTAAGCGAGACAAACTTGTCCGCATTTGGCCCATATCCCTCTATACCCACCCTGCCCATGTAACTGTCTAACTGATTTTTAAAAGACAAAATGATACCCGCCTCCACCACTGCCTCTGGCAGCCCGTTCCAGATGCTCCTCAGTACCTTATTTATGCTCCTAATTATTTCACAGACCTCTTTGACATCATCCATAAGCCTCCTACGCTCCAGGAAAAAAAGTCCCAGCCTATCCAGCCTCTACCTTTCACTCAGACCATCAAGTCCTGGTAGCACCCTTGTAAACCACTTCTGCACTCTTTCTAGTTTAACAATATCCTTCGGAAAATAGGGTGACCAGAACTGAACACAATATTCCATGCGTGGTCTTACCAATGTCTTGTGCAACTTGAACAAGACGTCCCAACTCTTGTATTCAACATTTTGAGCTTAAAACCTCGCATTCCGAATGCCTTCTTCACCACCCTATCCACCTGCGACACTACCTTCAAGGAGCTGTGAACCTGTACTCCTAGATCTGTTTGTTCTGTAATTCTCCCCAACTCGCTACTAGTAACTGATTAGGTCAATCCCTGATTTGAGCTACCAAAATACATCACCTCACATTTATCCAAATTAACCTTCATCTGCCATTCATCGGCCCACTGGCCCAAGATGTTTAATAATGAGCTGAATCAACTGTTTTTTGTTCATAGGGATGAAAGATTGTCTCACTGGATTGGGAATCCAGAGGCCTGAAATACTCTTTGGGACAGGGAATAAATCTCACCATTCAAATTCACTGATTCAATAGATTTTCAGAGACGTTGAAAGGGTGGATGCTGAGAGGTTGTTTCTCCATGTGGGAGAGTCTAGGACCAGAGGGAATGATCTCAGAGTAAGGGGCCGCAAAATTAAATCAGAAATGATGAGTAATTTGTTCTCTCAGAGTATAGTGTATCTGTGGAAACATTGTTTCTAAGCGAATACTTGTCGAGGCTGGGGAAGTTAATATGCGCAAGATTAAATCAGTAAGGGAATCAAGGATTATGGGGATAAGGCGGGAAAGTGGGTTTGAAGATTATATCAGGTCAATCATAACCTCTTTGAATGGTGGAGCAGACAGGATGGGCCGAATGGGCCACTTCTGCTCCTCCGTCTTACAGTGTAATGAGATAATCTGATGAACTTGTTTTCACGGCTGGGCGGCCGGTTCTGGAAAGACAAAATCTGCCAGCAGTGCCCCAGATGAAGCTGGCGTCTGTTTTGGAGCTTCTGAAGCCGCAAGTTTTCATGGTGCCAAACTCCTGCCCAAAGCTGGTGTCGTGATTTAAATCGATTATCAGACAGAGGATTAGGAATATCGGTATAGAGATTGGTGCAAGAAGATTCACTCCTCAGGCCTGTTGAACTCCGAATCTAAACTCCATCCTAGTTCCGGATGCACTGAATGAATCATCAGGTCACCCTCAATAAGTGGCCCAACGCGGAGATGCAGCAAATTGACCATCGAGGAGGATGGATTCAGACCCGCAGATGCAAAGCACAATGGATTAGCAGCGCATCTCGGCCAACTCGCCAAATGACCTGACTTCACCAAGCCACCTCATGGACCTTTAACATCTGCAACAACTAACGGAAGAAGGTTGTATTTGTCCATTGGTCCAGATGTGCAGCCAGTTGTGAAATGTTGGAAATATAGTCTCTGTCAGCAAATTACATTTCCAACATATCAGCTGAAGGATTGTTCTGAACGGACTGATGGGAATCACTTCAACACCATTGGAGTGGGCACGTGAGCAATAGGTCAGAAGGTGAGAGCATTGAGGGAGAACTCACAGACTGTATCAGAGAGAGACCTCTCCTGTGGAAATGTGTTCTCTGCTGTGTTACTGTGTTCTCTGCTGTGAAACTGTGCTCTCTGCTGTGGGACTGTGCTCTCTGCTGTGGGACTGTGTTCTCTGCTGTGGGACTGTGTTCTCTGCCGTGAACTGTGCGCTCTGCTGAGAAACTGCAATCTCTCCAGTGGAAATGTACTCTCTGCTGTGAAACTGCTCTCTGCTGAGGAAACGTGGACCAGATCTGATGCAGCTGAGGGTGCTGAGTGTAACGTGGACATGGTGAAGTTACTGGCCAGAAATTTCCGAATTCTATTTTTGCTTTTAATGGACAGCTACAATCCACGTGTTTATTCTCGGACACAACAATGAATAAAAATGAATCAGTGCTGAGCAGATTCTAACATCCCACACCTCCAGTTTGTTCTTATTGAGAACCCCGTCCTCGATGGAAGCTTTTGCTCTCCGAATCAGACCACCGCCTCCTGGGAATACAGCAGCGATACCTCCAAGATCTGATCAGTAACAGAATCACAGAATAATACAGTGTCCCCTTGTGACTGAGGGGAACAGGTGCTCCCTATCCGCCCTGTCTATACCTATCATAATCTTGTACACCTCGATGAGATCACCCCTCAGTCATCTCTGTCCCTGCGTGAGAGAGAAAACAAGCCTATCCAACCTCTCTTCATATCCTAACTGTTCCATCCCAAGCAACATCCTGCTGAATCACCTCTGCACCCCATCCAGTGCAGTCACATATTTCCTAGAATGTGGTGACCAGAATTGCACACGGTACTCCAGCTGTGACCTCCCCAACATTCTATACAACTCCACCATGACCTCTCTGCTTTTGTAATCCATGCCCCGAATGATAAAGACAAGTATCTCAAATGTCTTTTCCACCACCCTATTAACCTGCCCGTCTGCCTTCAGAGATCTATGGACAAACACTCCAAGGTCCCTTTGTTCCTCAGGACTTCCCAGTGTCAGGCCATTGACATTAATCCTATAATAATAATATTATATTCTTTATTGTCACAAGTAGGATTATATTAACACTGCAATGAAGTTACTGCGAAAACCCCCTACCAAATGATCACATCTAATTTTTCAGCGTTAAATTCCATCAGCCACTTTTCTGCCCATTTGACCATCCCGTCTGTATCTTCCTGTAACTCAAGACACTCAACCGAACTGTGAGCTTGAAACTCAGTGAAAGGATTTCACCCTCCTCTCGGAATCTGATCACCACCTCAATCCCAACATTCAGCTTGGGTGGGCAGACAAGACAACGTCCTTCCCGCAGGCCCCCCAGCACAGACTGGATAATATCCCAAACTCGTATCCTGCTAGTGTCACATTGCTCCACCACCTTGTTCTCTTCACAAAACGCCAGGAATCACAGACCAATTCTTCAGACCTTTGATTCGCTCTTCAAACAACATCTTGTCCCTGATTAAGTTCATCCTGGGAAGAGGGGCTCGGTATTCCGAGTTTCTCTGCAGCATCCGGTTGCTGTTGATGAACCAAAAGAGGCCTCACGCCTGAAAGAAAGCCTCTCTCACAGCCCTGCGAGCATGTCTCCATTAGACGGTGCAGTCAATACCTGCAGGGTAGATAACAATGGAGAGAAGTGTGAGCAATTTCAACGTCACAATTCTCTGGACACAGAGCATTCAAAATATTATATTATTGAAAATACTGAACTGATCCTCTGGGAGCAGGACTCAAGTCAAAGGGGAAAATCCAGTGGGTTTCTAGTGGAAAGATTTAACAACTGGATGATGGCAGCTGAAATCAGTACTTGCGTTACAATCTCTGTAGATATTCTACTGAATTTAACCCTGCAAAAGGCATATTTTCCGACTAGAAATCCAACACATTTCCCCCTGTTGTGGAGGAAGTTCTCAATCGCACAGGTGGTCAAACGGAATAACGCTGGGCTGGGATTTGAGTCCAGATTTTTCTTTAGGGAACAGACACTTTAACGGATTAAGCTACAGAGTCTGAGGATGTTCAGCTAATCACAAGGGAATGCTGGAAATACGGTACGGATCTGTAGTATCTGTGAAAAGTGAAATAGTTAACATTTCACAACCCGACCTTTCGTTGGAACGACCTGTTCCTCTCTCCACAGAAGCTGCCGGATCAGCTGAATATTTCCAGCATTTTCTGTCTTTGTTTCAGATTTGCAGCATCCGCAGTATTTTGCTTTTGGGTCAAAGGACAATGAGTTGCCTTTCCTGCTGTGAGGGTTATTCCAGGTCTCTCTGGCTGTGATTGTCGCTGATTCGGCAAAACATTTACAATCTATCATTAATTGACCGTGAGAATGGGCGGTGAGGGGATTCTGGAACCGCTGCAAGTCCATATGGTGTATGTACACACACAGTGCTGTTAGGGAGGGGTTCCAGGTTTGGATGGTGCCTCGCGGAGGAAAAGTCAATTTCAGGAGTGGGATTCGAGCCCTGACCTCCAGAGAAGACTGCGACCAGCGCTCGGCCATCCTGACGTATTCGAAAGGTTAGGTGCATTTGGGCCGAAATCGGGTGCTCGTTCCGAGGGTCGGTACCGGTTCCATGGGCCGAATGGCCTCCTTCTGCACTGGAGGCAATCTATGATTACTGAAATAGGATGAAAATGGCAGCATCAGGACACAGGACGAGTTAAGGTCTCAGGCGAGAGGAAGTGTCCTATGTAATGACACATAGAATGTACATTTATTGTGGACTGGTGCCGCCTCCTGGCTGAACGGGAGCCGTGCGACACGGACAGTTTCATTCAGGAGCATTTTAAATTGGAGTGAAATAACTTACGCAAAGTAAGTACTTGATACGAAACAGTTAATCAAACTGATCTAAAGAACCAAAAGGACACGTTTCCAGTCAGTGAGCGATGGTGGTATAGTGGTGAGCACAGCTGCCTTCCCAGCAGTTGACCCGGGTTCGATTCCCGGCCATCGCAATAATAAATTGGGAATTTTTGCGCCTCTTCCTGAATTTCAAACTGAGGAAGAGAAAGTTTCTCACTCAGAATTTAGACGCAAATACAGCGGGGAATGAAATAAGTACTTATCGTTTTTTAACGTGGTTTCAATGTGGACAGTGTTTGACTATCCCCCCGCCCCCCCCCCCCACCCCCCGCGCCAGCCTTCAAACAAAAGTTAAAAATAACAGCATTTTTACTTCATCTTTGATGCACGATCAATTGCACAAATACTAAAGTTGTGGACAACTGTGGCTTTATTACAGTCAGATGCGAGGCCTCCTGCTGCATCTGGCGAAATGGCAGGGCACTGGAGGGCATGCATATTTATACAGTTCTCACTGGGCGGAGCCAGTCGGCAGGTCCTATCTTACATCTCCTATGTGGATCACCACATTCACCCTCTGTTAAAAATGAGTCCGGCGGGGGTGACATGAAACTATATACAATTATTGGAATTATGTACAGTGGTAGGGAAAGAAAAGTCCATGTTGACGGTCCGGAGTCCGTCAAAGGTTCAGCCGGTCCGGTGCTTTGGTGCTTCGTTGGGATCGGCGTAATGGTGGTGACGAAGTCGGTGCTGGCGGAGGTGGAGGTGGCGTCGATGGCGCCGATGGCGGTGCTGATGCTGGCCAGTCATCGGGGAACTCCGGGAGCGTGCAGAAGTCCTCTTCGTCCTCTTGTGCGGAAAAGGTGAGGGGGTCTGGGGGGGGGGCAATATTGGCGGCGCGGTGGGAGGTGGGGGGGTGGTGTTGGGGTGGAACTTGACGGTGCCAGGTCCCTGAGTGAGACAGTATCTTGGCGGCCGTCGGGAAACTCAACGTCGGCATATTGAGGGTTGGCGTGAAGCAGGTGAACCCTGTCCACCAAGGGGTCCGCCTTGTGGAGTCGGAGGTGCCTACGGAGAAGGACCTGTCCTGGAGCAGCGAGCCAAGTAGGGTGCGACACACCGGATGTGGACTTCCTGGGGAAGGTAAAAACACGTTCATGGGGTGTGTTACTAGTGGTGGTACACAATAGTGACCGGATGGAGTGCAGAGTGTCAAAGAGGACCTCCTGCCAGCGAGAGGCTGGGAGGTTCCTGGACCATAGGGCCAGCGGGACGGCCCTCAAACTGTCCCATTCACCCGTTCTACTTGCCCGTTTCCCCGGGGGTTGTAGCTGGTCATCCTACCGGAGGCTATACCCCTGCTGAGCAGGACGTGACGCAGCTCATCGCTCATGAATGAGGATCCCCTGTCACTGTGGATGTAGGCAGGGAAACCGAACAGCGAAGATGGTGCTGAGGGCCTTGATGACGGTGGCAGACGTCATATCGGGGCATGGGATGGTGAAGGGGAATCTGGAGTACGCATCGACCACACTGAGAATATGGTGTTATGGTCGGTGGAGGGGAGGGGCCCTTTGAAATCCACCCTGAGGCGTTCAAATGAGTGGGAAGCCTTCACCAGGCGTGCACGGTCTGGCCGGTAGAAGTGCGGCTTGCACTCCGCACAGACCTGGCAGACCCTGGTCACTGTCCTTACTTCCTCGACGGAGTAGGGCAGATTGTGAGCTTTGACCAGATGGTACAATCGGGTGACCTCCGGGTGACAAAGGCTGTTGTGTAGGGCCCAGAGTTGGTCCTCATGTGCGCTGGCACATGTACCTCGGGAGAGGGCGTCTGGAGGCTCGTTGAGTTTACCGGGGCGATACAAGATCTCGTAATTATAGGTGGAGAGCTCGATTCTCCACCGCAAGATTTTATCATTTTTGATCTTGCCCCGCTGTGTGTTATTGAACAATAAGGCTACCGACCGTTGGTCCGTAAGGAGAGTGAATCTCTTACCTGCCAGGTAATGCCTCCAATGCCGCTTCAAACAGCTTCAACGATAGCTTGAGCCTCCTTCTCGACGGATGAGTGTCGAATTTCAGAGACATGAAGGGTGCGGGGAAAGAAGGCCACGGGTCTGCCTGCCTGGTTAAGGGTGGCAGCCAGGGCGACGTCTGAAGCGTCGCTTTCTACTTGGAAAAGCAGTGACTCATCCACTGCGCGCAACCCAGCCTTGGCGATGTCTGCTCTGATGCGGACGAAAGCATGTTGTGTCTCGGCCGCAACGGGGAATTGGATGGAATGAATGAGTGGGCGGGCCTTGTCGGCATAGTTTGGGACCCACTGAGCGTGGTAGGAAAAGAAGCCCTGGCAGTGTTTGAGGGCCTTGGGGAAGTTCCATGAAGGGGCGCATGCGCTCGGGGTCGGGCCAGAGAAGACCATTTTGGACTACATAGCCGAGAATGGCTAACCGGGTCATGCTGAACACACACTTCTCTTTGTTGTAGGTCAGGTTGAGAAGGGTGGCAGTGCGGAGGAATTTATCGAGGTTGGCATCGTGGTCCTGCTGGTCATGGCCGCAGATGGTGACATTTTATAAGTACGGAAAGGTGGCCCACAAACCGTACTGGTCGACCACTTGGTCCATCTCTTTTTGGAAGACCGAGATCCCATTTGTGATACTGAACCCTAAGGAAGTGGTTGAGGCGA
>NW_027309127.1:0-51173 GCF_047496885.1 Scyliorhinus torazame | reverse complement strand
TTCCTGTACCGGCCTCCCCCAACAGGCGGCGGAATGTGGCGACTAGGGGCTTTTCGCAGTAACTTTATACTTGTGACAATAAAAGATTATTATTATTAGAGGGAACACGTTGGGCCTGTACCCTCCCCACTCCATCTTGAATGCCCCCCTCTCCTCCCCACTGCTCTTTTTTAGGTTACCCCACAATTAACTCTTTCCAATCTACCTTGGACAGATCGTGCCTTATTTTGTTAAAATCTAGTCCCCCCCCCCCCCCCCCCCCGGCCCCCCGCCCAATCCAATTGTCTATTTCTTTGTCCATAACAAATCTAAATTACACCGTGTTGTGATCGCTATCACCAAAATGCTCCCCCACCAAAGCATGAACTATCTGTCCGGCTTCATTTCCCAGAATTAGGTCCAGCACTGAACCGTCCCTTGTTGGATCCTCGACACATTGACCTAAAAACTTCTCTTGTATATATTTTAAGAATTCTACTCCATCTTTGCCCTTAACACAGTGACTATCCCGATTAATGTTGGAAAGTTGAAATCACCTAATATAATTTCCCTAATATTATTTTTATACGTGTCTGTGAATTGCGCACATATTTGCTCCTGAATTTCTCGCTGACTATCTGGGGGTCTGTAATAAACCCCTAGCAATGTGACTGTCCCTTTTTGTTCCTGAGCTCTGCACACAAAACTTCATTTGATGCTTAATCTCTCCTTAACTAATAATGCAATGCCTCCTCTCCTCTCCTCTGTCTCATCTGAAGATTCTATATCCCGGGGCGGCGCAGTGGTTAGCACTGCTGCCTCACGGCGCTGAATCCCGGCCCTGGGTCACTGTCCGTGTGGAGTTTGCACATTCTCCCCGTGTCTGCGTGGCTCTTGCCCCCGATGTGCAGGGGAGGTGGATTGGCCGCGCTAAATTGCCCCTTAATTGGAAAAAATGAATCGGGTACTCTAAATTTGAAAAAAAAGCTTTGTGTTGTGTCAGGGACGGGGTACACGGGTGAGATATAGATCAACCCTTCATCGAACTGAATGGCGAAGGGTTTTGGAGGGGCAGAATGGCTTTGCAGTGTCTCTCCACATTGATCTGGGGCTTGGTACCTGCGAGTTATTAAAACTGTGCCCTGTCCCGGGCTCAGTTATAGGAAAGTCCCACATCACTGTTCAGAAACCGTGAGCTTCTTGCTCAAGAATCCCCCAATATTCCCACGCATCCCGGTTTCCCATTTCCCATTTCCTGGAAAGAGGAAGTGCTGGCATGTCTCCGAGGTTCTGTGTGACATTTTATACTCCACTTCCCCCATTGGCACTGCCACTTTTAATCAGCACAGATATCCAGACTTCGTGTGTAAGTCATTGGCTGATATCCAACTCAATAGCCGAATCCCCCTTTTCCCCCACCCCCATATCCTCTGACCCCCTCCGCCCCGAGTGCTGTATCTAACGGCTTCGGAGAAACACAACGTTTTGGCCTCAACGACTTCCCGTGGTGACGAATTCCACAGGCCGCCCAGTCTCTGGGGGAAGAAATGTCTCCTCATCTCTGTCCGAAATGTCTCCCCCGTATCCTCAGACTGACCCCTGGTTCTGGACACCCCCCACCATCGGGAACATCCTTCCTGCATCTACCCTGTCCAGTCCCCCCCCACCATCGGGAACATCCTTCCTGCATCGACCCTGTCCAGTCCCCCCCACCATCGGGAAGATCCTTCCTGCATCGACCCTGTCCAGTCCCCCCCCACCATCGGGAACATCCTTCCTGCATCGACCCTGTCCAGTCCTCCCCACCATCGGGAACATCCTTCCTGCATCGACCCTGTCCAGTCCCCCCCCCCCCACCATCGGGAACATCCTTCCTGCATCGACCCTGTCCAGTCCCCCCCCACCATCGGGAATATCCTTCCTGCATCGCCCTGTCCAGTCCCCCCCCCCACCATCGGGAACATCCTTCCTGCATCGACCCTGTCCAGTCCCCCCCCACCATCGGGAACATCCTTCCTGCATCGACCCTGTCCAGTCCCCCCCCCCCCCACCACCACCATCGGGAACATCCTTCCTGCATCGACCCTGTCCAGTCCCCCCCACCATCGGGAACATCCTTCCTGCATCGACCCTGTCCAGCCCCCCCCCACCATCGGGAACATCCTTCCTGCATCGACCCTGTCCAGTCCCCCCCCCCCACCATCGGGAACATCCTTCCTGCATCGACCCTGTCCAGTCCCCCCCCACCATCGGGAACTTCCTTCCTGCATCGACCCTGTCCAGTCCCCCCCCCCACCATCGGGAACTTCCTTCCTGCATCGACCCTGTCCAGCCCCCCCCCACCATCGGGAACATCCTTCCTGCATCGACCCTGTCCAGTCCCCCCCACCATCGGGAACATCCTTCCTGCATCGACCCTGTCCAGCCCCCCCCCACCATCGGGAACATCCTTCCTGCATCGACCCTGTCCAGCCCCCCCCCACCATCGGGAACATCCTTCCTGCATCGACCCTGTCCAGTCCCCCCCCACCATCGGGAACATCCTTCCTGCATCGACCCTGTCCAGTCCCCCCCCACCATCGGGAACATCCTTCCTGCATCGACCCTGTCCAGTCCACCCCCCCCCCCCCCACCATCGGGAACATCCTTCCTGCATCGACCCTGTCCAGTCCCCCCCACCATCGGGAACATCCTTCCTGCATCGACCCTGTCCAGTCCCCCCCCCCCCCCCACCATCGGGAACATCCTTCCTGCATCGACCCTGTCCAGTCCCCCCCACCATCGGGAACATCCTTCCTGCATCGGCCCTGTCCTGTACCCCCCCCACCATCGGGAACATCCTTCCTGCATCGACCCTGTCCAGTCCCCCCCACCATCAGGAACATCCTTCCTGCATCGACCCTGTCCAGTCCCCCCCACCATCGGGAACATCCTTCCTGCATCGACCCTGTCCAGTCCCCCCCACCCCCCCCCCACCATCGGGAACATCCTTCCTGCATCGACCCTGTCCAGTCCCCCCCACCATCGGGAACATCCTTCCTGCATCGACCCTGTCCAGTCCCCCCCCACCATCGGGAACATCCTTCCTGCATCGACCCTGTCCAGTCCCCCCCCCACCATCGGGAACATCCTTCCTGCATCGACCCTGTCCAGTCCCCCCCCACCATCGGGAACATCCTTCCTACATCGACCCTGTCCAGTCCCCCCCCACCATCGGGAACATCCTTCCTGCATCGACCCTGTCCAGTCCCCCCCCCCGCCCATCGGGAACATCCTTCCTGCATCGACCCTGTCCAGTCCGGTTAGAATTTTATAATCTCTGTGAGATCCCCCCTCATTCTCCTGAACTCCAGCGAGAACAATCCCAACCGAGTCAATCTCTCCTCATACGACAGTCCCGCCATCCCTGGAATCAGTCTGGTAAACCTTCGCTGCGCTCCCTCGAGAGCAAGAACATCCTTCCTCAGAGAAGGAGACCCAAACTGCCCACAATACTCCAGGTGTGGCCTCACTACCCTGTGTAATTGCAGCAACACATCCCTGCTTCGATACTCGAATCCTCTCGCTATGAAGGCCAACATACCATTTGCCTTCTTTACCACCTGCTGTACCTGCAGCTTACCCTCAGCGACTGGTGTCCGAGGACACCCAGGTCTCGTTGCAAATTCCCCTGTCCCAGTCTATCGCCATTCAGATAATAGTCTACCTCCTCGTTTATTGCTACAAAAGTGGATAACCTCACATTTCTCCACATTATACTGCGTCTGCCCTGCATGCGCCCACTCACTCAGCAGGTCCAAATCCCACTGAAGCATCTCTGTATCCTCCTCACAGCTCACCCTCCCTCCCATCTTGGTGTCATCTGCAGAGTGGACGGAGCCCATTCTGTCTGGGGGCTCCGGAGAGAGATGGTCTCCGTCTATCTGTGCAACAGAGAGGGCAGCACACAGGTGTCAGTTGAAGAGGGTGGGGGTGTCTTCGTTTGGGGCGGAGATGTTTGACAGGGGGAGGGGGGGGTGCAGTTATTGAGCACATTTTCAGTTGCTTGATCCCCTGTCACAGCCTCCAGGCTTTCGAAATTCAAGTTCACATCACGGTTACAACTGGTCGTTTCAGCCGCTTTGGAGTCACGGTTAGATGTCCTGGCATTAAAACATCAAATTCTTACCAGGCTGGGGACTGTGGACAGTGTGGTGTTCGCATCCTCCCGGTTCAGTACGGTGACTCCGAGCGGGGTCATTCCAGGGTTCAGTACGGTGACTCCGAGCGGGGTGTGACCAGGGTTCAGTACGGTGACTCCGAGCGGGGTCACTCCAGGGTTCAGTACGGTGACTCCGAGCGGGGTCACTCCAGGGTTCAGTACGGTGACTCCGAGCGGGGTCACTCCAGGGTTCAGTACGGTGACTCCGAGCGGGGTCACTCCAGGGTTCAGTACGGTGACTCCGAGCGGGGTCACTCCAGGGTTCAGTACGGTGACTCCGAGCGGGGTCACTCCAGGGTTCAGTACGGTGTCTCCGAGCGGGGTCACTCCAGGGTTCAGTACGGTGACTCCGAGCGGGGTCACTCCAGGGTTCAGTACGGTGACTCCGAGCGGGGTCACTCCAGGGTTCAGTACGGTGACTCCGAGCGGTGTGTGACCAGGGTTCAGTACGGTGACTCCGAGCGGGGTCACTCCAGGGTTCAGTACGGTGACTCCGAGCAGGGTGTGACCAGGGTTCAGTACGGTGACTCCGAGCGGGGTCACTCCAGGGTTCAGTACGGTGACTCCGAGCGGGGTCACTCCAGGGTTCAGTACGGTGATTCCGAGCAGGGTCACTCCAGGGTTCAGTACGGTGACTCCGAGCGGGGTCACTCCAGGGTTCAGTACGGTGACTCCGAGCGGGGTGTGACCAGGGTTCAGTACGGTGACTCCGAGCGGGGTCACTCCAGGGTTCAGTACGGTGACTCCGAGCGGGGTGTGACCAGGGTTCAGTACGGTGACTCCGAGCGGGGTGTGACCAGGGTTCAGTACGGTGACTCCGAGCGGGGTCACTCCAGGGTTCAGTACGGTGACTCCGTGCGGGGTGTGACCAGGGTTCAGTACGGTGACTCCGAGCAGGGTCACTCCAGGGTTCAGAATGGTGACTCCGAGCGGGGTGTGACCAGGGTTCAGTACGGTGACTCCGAGCGGGGTGTGACCAGGGTTCAGTACGGTGACTCCGAGCGGGGTCACTCCAGGGTTCAGTACGGTGACTCCGAGCGGGGTCACTCCAGGGTTCAGTACGGTGACTCCGAGCGGGGTCACTCCAGGGTTCAGTACGGTGACTCCGAGCGGGGTGTGACCAGGGTTCAGTACGGTGACTCCGAGCGGGGTGTGACCAGGGTTCAGTACGGTGTCTCCGAGCGGGGTCACTCCAGGGTTCAGTACGGTGACTCCGAGCGGGGTCACTCCAGGGTTCAGTACGGTGACTCCGAGCGGGGTGTGACCAGGGTTCAGTACGGTGACTCCGAGCGGGGGGTGACCAGGGTTCAGTACGGTGACTCCGAGCGGGGTGTGACCAGGGTTCAGTACGGTGACTCCGAGCGGGGTGTGACCAGGGTTCAGTACGGTGACTCCGAGCGGGGTCACTCCAGGGTTCAGTACGGTGACTCCGAGCGGGGTCACTCCAGGGTTCAGTACGGTGACTCCGAGCGGGGTCACTCCAGGGTTCAGTACGGTGACTCCGAGCGGGGTCACTCCAGGGTTCAGGACGGTGACTCCGAGCGTGGTCACTCCAGGGTTCAGTACGGTGACTCCGAGCGGGGTGTGACCAGGGTTCAGTACGGTGACTCCGAGCGGGGTCACTCCAGGGTTCAGTACGGTGACTCCGAGCGCGGTCACTCCAGGGTTCAGTACGGTGACTCCGAGCGGGGTCACTCCAGGGTTCAGTACGGTGACTCCGAGCGGGGTCACTCCAGGGTTCAGTACGGTGACTCCGAGCGGGGTCACTCCAGGGTTCAGTACGGTGACTCCGAGCGGGGTCACTCCAGGGTTCAGTACGGTGACTCCGAGCGGGGTGTGACCAGGGTTCAGTACGGTGACTCCGAGCGGGGTCACTCCAGGGTTCAGTACGGTGACTCCGAGCGGGGTCACTCCAGGGTTCAGTACGGTGACTCCGAGCGGGGTCACTCCAGGGTTCAGTACGGTGACTCCGAGCGGGGTCACTCCAGGGTTCAGTACGGTGACTCCGAGCGGGGTCACTCCAGGGTTCAGTACGGTGACTCCGAGCGGGGACACTCCAGGGTTCAGTACGGTGACTCCGAGCGGGGTCACTCCAGGGTTCAGTACGGTGACTCCGTGCGGGGTGTGACCAGGGTTCAGTACGGTGACTCCGAGCGGGGTGTGACCAGGGTTCAGTACGGTGACTCCGAGCGGGGTGTGACCAGGGTTCAGTACGGTGACTCCGAGCGGGGACACTCCAGGGTTCAGTACGGTGACTCCGAGCGGGGTCACTCCAGGGTTCAGTACGGTGACTCCGAGCGGGGTCACTCCAGGGTTCAGTACGGTGACTCCGAGCGGGGTCACTCCAGGGTTCAGTACGGTGACTCCGAGCGGGGTCACTCCAGGGTTCAGGACGGTGACTCCGAGCGTGGTCACTCCAGGGTTCAGTACGGTGACTCCGAGCGGGGTGTGACCAGGGTTCAGTACGGTGACTCCGAGCGGGGTCACTCCAGGGTTCAGTACGGTGACTCCGAGCGCGGTCACTCCAGGGTTCAGTACGGTGACTCCGAGCGGGGTCACTCCAGGGTTCAGTACGGTGACTCCGAGCGGGGTCACTCCAGGGTTCAGTACGGTGACTCCGAGCGGGGTCACTCCAGGGTTCAGTACGGTGACTCCGAGCGGGGTCACTCCAGGGTTCAGTACGGTGACTCCGAGCGGGGTGTGACCAGGGTTCAGTACGGTGACTCCGAGCGGGGTCACTCCAGGGTTCAGTACGGTGACTCCGAGCGGGGTCACTCCAGGGTTCAGTACGGTGACTCCGAGCGGGGTCACTCCAGGGTTCAGTACGGTGACTCCGAGCGGGGTCACTCCAGGGTTCAGTACGGTGACTCCGAGCGGGGTCACTCCAGGGTTCAGTACGGTGACTCCGAGCGGGGACACTCCAGGGTTCAGTACGGTGACTCCGAGCGGGGTCACTCCAGGGTTCAGTACGGTGACTCCGTGCGGGGTGTGACCAGGGTTCAGTACGGTGACTCCGAGCGGGGTGTGACCAGGGTTCAGTACGGTGACTCCGAGCGGGGTGTGACCAGGGTTCAGTACGGTGACTCCGAGCGGGGACACTCCAGGGTTCAGTACGGTGACTCCGAGCGGGGTCACTCCAGGGTTCAGTACGGTGACTCCGAGCGGGGTCACTCCAGGGTTCAGTACGGTGACTCCGAGCGGGGTGTGACCAGGGTTCAGTACGGTGACTCCGAGCGGGGGGTGACCAGGGTTCAGTACGGTGACTCCGAGCGGGGTGTGACCAGGGTTCAGTACGGTGACTCCGAGCGGGGTGTGACCAGGGTTCAGTACGGTGACTCCGAGCGGGGTCACTCCAGGGTTCAGTACGGTGACTCCGAGCGGGGTCACTCCAGGGTTCAGTACGGTGACTCCGAGCGGGGCCACTCCAGGGTTCAGTACGGTGACTCCGAGCGCGGTCACTCCAGGGTTCAGTACGGTGACTCCGAGCGGGGTCACTCCAGGGTTCAGTACGGTGACTCCGAGCGGGGTCACTCCAGGGTTCAGTACGGTGACTCCGAGCGGGGTCACTCCAGGGTTCAGTACGGTGACTCCGAGCGGGGTCACTCCAGGGTTCAGTACGGTGACTCCGAGCGCGGTCACTCCAGGGTTCAGTATGGTGTCTCCGAGCGGGGTCACTCCAGGGTTCAGTACGGTGACTCCGAGCGGGGTCACTCCAGGGTTCAGTACGGTGACTCCGAGCGGGGTCACTCCAGGGTTCAGTACGGTGACTCCGAGCGGGGTCACTCCAGGGTTCAGTACGGTGACTCCGAGCGGGGTCACTCCAGGGTTCAGTACGGTGACTCCGAGCGGGGACACTCCAGGGTTCAGTACGGTGACTCCGAGCGGGGTCACTCCAGGGTTCAGTACGGTGACTCCGTGCGGGGTGTGACCAGGGTTCAGTACGGTGACTCCGAGCGGGGTGTGACCAGGGTTCAGTACGGTGACTCCGAGCGGGGTGTGACCAGGGTTCAGTACGGTGACTCCGAGCGGGGACACTCCAGGGTTCAGTACGGTGACTCCGAGCGGGGTCACTCCAGGGTTCAGTACGGTGACTCCGAGCGGGGTCACTCCAGGGTTCAGTACGGTGACTCCGAGCGGGGTCACTCCAGGGTTCAGTACGGTGACTCCGAGCGGGGTCACTCCAGGGTTCAGTACGGTGACTCCGAGAGGGGTCACTCCAGGGTTCAGTACGGTGACTCCGAGCGGGGTGTGACCAGGGTTCAGTACGGTGACTCCGAGCGGGGTCACTCCAGGGTTCAGCACGGTGACTCCGAGCGGGGTCACTCCAGGGTTCAGTACGGTGACTCCGAGCGGGGTCACTCCAGGGTTCAGTACGGTGACTCCGAGCGGGGTCACTCCAGGGTTCAGTACTGTGACTCCGTGCGGGGTGTGACCAGGGTTCAGTACGGTGACTCCGAGCGGGGTCACTCCAGGGTTCAGTACGGTGACTCCGAGCGGGGTCACTCCAGGGTTCAGTACGGTGACTCCGAGCGGGGTCACTCCAGGGTTTAGTACGGTGACTCCGTGCGGGGTGTGACCAGGGTTCAGTACGGTGACTCCGAGCGGGGTCACTCCAGGGTTCAGTACGGTGACTCCGAGCGGGGTCACTCCAGGGTTCAGTACGGTGACTCCGAGCGGGGTGTGACCAGGGTTCAGTACGGTGACTCCGAGCGGGGTCACTCCAGGGTTCAGTACGGTGACTCCGAGCGGGGTCACTCCAGGGTTCAGTACGGTGACTCCGAGCGGGGTCACTCCAGGGTTCAGTACGGTGACTCCGAGCGGGGTCACTCCAGGGTTCAGTACGGTGACTCCGAGCGGGGTCACTCCAGGGTTCAGTACGGTGACTCCGAGCGGGGTCACTCCAGGGTTCAGTACGGTGACTCCGAGCGGGGTCACTCCAGGGTTCAGTACGGTGACTCCGAGCGGGGTGTGACCAGGGTTCAGTACGGTGACTCCGAGCGGGGTGTGACCAGGGTTCAGTACGGTGACTCCGAGCGGGGTGTGACCAGGGTTCAGTACGGTGACTCCGAGCGGGGTCACTCCAGGGTTCAGTACAGTGACTCCGAGCGGGGTCACTCCAGGGTTCAGTACGGTGACTCCGAGCGGGGTCACTCCAGGGTTCAGTACGGTGACTCCGAGCGGGGTCACTCCAGGGTTCAGTACGGTGACTCCGAGCGGGGTCACTCCAGGGTTCAGTACGGTGACTCCGAGCGGGGTCACTCCAGGGTTCAGTACGGTGACTCCGAGCGGAGTGTGACCAGGGTTCAGTACGGTGACTCCGAGCGGGGTCACTCCAGGGTTCAGTACGGTGACTCCGAGCGGGGTCACTCCAGGGTTCAGTACGGTGACTCCGAGCGGGGTCACTCCAGGGTTCAGTACGGTGACTCCGAGCGGGGTGTGACCAGGGTTCAGTACGGTGACTCCGAGCGGGGTGTGACCAGGGTTCAGTACGGTGACTCCGAGCGGGGTCACTCCAGGGTTCAGTACGGTGACTCCGAGCGGGGTCACTCCAGGGTTCAGTACGGTGTCTCCGAGCGGGGTCACTCCAGGGTTCAGTACGGTGACTCCGAGCGGGGTGTGACCAGGGTTCAGTACGGTGACTCCGAGCGGGGTCACTCCAGGGTTCAGTACGGTGACTCCGAGCGGGGTCACTCCAGGGTTCAGTACGGTGACTCCGAGCGGGGTGTGACCAGGGTTCAGTACGGTGACTCCGAGCGGGGTCACTCCAGGGTTCAGTACGGTGACTCCGAGCGGGATCACTCCAGGGTTCAGTACGGTGACTCCGAGCGGGGTCACTCCAGGGTTCAGTACGGTGACTCCGAGCGGGGTCACTCCAGGGTTCAGTGCGGTGACTCCGAGCGGGGTGTGACCAGGGTTCAGTACGGTGACTCCGAGCGGGGTCACTCCAGGGTTCAGTACGGTGACTCCGAGCGGGGTGTGACCAGGGTTCAGTACGGTGACTCCGAGCGGGGTCACTCCAGGGTTCAGTACGGTGACTCCGTGCGGGGTGTGACCAGGGTTCAGTACGGTGACTCCGAGCGGGGTCACTCCAGGGTTCAGTACGGTTTCTCTGAGCGGGGTCACTCCAGGGTTCAGTACGGTGACTCCGAGCGGGGTCACTCCAGGGTTCAGTACGGTGACTCCGAGCGGGGTCACTCCAGGGTTCAGTACGGTGACTCCGAGCGGGGTCACTCCAGGGTTCAGTACGGTGACTCCGAGCGGGGTCACTCCAGGGTTCAGTACGGTGTCTCCGAGCGGGGTCACTCCAGGGTTCAGTACGGTGACTCCGAGCGGGGTCACTCCAGGGTTCAGTACGGTGACTCCGAGCGGGGTGTGACCAGGGTTCAGTACGGTGACTCCGAGCGGGGTCACTCCAGGGTTCAGTACGGTGACTCCGAGCGGGGTCACTCCAGGGTTCAGTACGGTGACTCCGAGCGGGGTCACTCCAGGGTTCAGTACGGTGACTCCGAGCGGGGTGTGACCAGGGTTCAGTACGGTGACTCCGTGCGGGGTGTGACCAGGGTTCAGTACGGTGACTCCGAGCGGGGTCACTCCAGGGTTCAGTACGGTGACTCCGAGCAGGGTCACTCCAGGGTTCAGTACGGTGACTCCGTGCGGGGTCACTCCAGGGTTCAGTACGGTGACTCCGAGCGGGGTGTGACCAGGGTTCAGTACGGTGACTCTGAGCGGGGTCACTCCAGGGTTCAGTACGGTGACTCCGAGCGGGGTCACTCCAGGGTTCAGTACGGTGACTCCGAGCGGGGTCACTCCAGGGTTCAGTACGGTGACTCCGAGCGGGGTCACTCCAGGGTTCAGTACGGTGACTCCGAGCGGGGTCACTCCAGGGTTCAGTACGGTGACTCCGAGCGGGGTCACTCCAGGGTTCAGTACGGTGACTCCGAGCGGGGTGTGACCAGGGTTCAGTACGGTGACACCGAGCGGGGTCACTCCAGGGTTCAGTACGGTGACTCCGAGCGGGGTCACTCCAGGGTTCAGTACGGTGACTCCGAGCGGGGTCACTCCAGAGTTCAGTACGGTGACTCCGAGCGGGGTCACTCCAGGGTTCAGTACGGTGTCTCCGAGCGGGGTGTGACCAGGGTTCAGTACGGTGACTCCGAGCGGGGTGTGACCAGGGTTCAGTACGGTGACTCCGAGCGGGGTCACTCCAGGGTTCAGTACGGTGACTCCGTGCGGGGTGTGACCAGGGTTCAGTACGGTGACTCCGAGCGGGGTCACTCCAGGGTTCAGTACGGTTACTCCGAGCGGGGTGTGACCAGGGTTCAGTACGGTGACTCCGAGCGGGGTGTGACCAGGGTTCAGTACGGTGACTCCGAGCGGGGTCACTCCAGGGTTCAGTACGGTGACTCCGAGCGGGGTCAGTCCAGGGTTCAGTACGGTGACTCCGAGCGGGGTGTGACCAGGGTTCAGTACGGTGACTCCGAGCGGGGTCACTCCAGGGTTCAGTACGGTGACTCCGTGCGGGGTGTGACCAGGGTTCAGTACGGTGACTCCGAGCGGGGTCACTCCAGGGTTCAGTACGGTGACTCCGAGCGGGGTCACTCCAGGGTTCAGTACTGTGACTCCGTGCGGGGTGTGACCAGGGTTCAGTACGGTGACTCCGAGCGGGGTCACTCCAGGGTTCAGTACGGTGACTCCGAGCGGGGTCACTCCAGGGTTCAGTACGGTGACTCCGAGCGGAGTGTGACCAGGGTTCAGTACGGTGACTCCGAGCGGGGTCACTCCAGGGTTCAGTACGGTGACTCCGAGCGGGGTCACTCCAGGGTTCAGTACGGTGACTCCGAGCGGGGTCACTCCAGGGTTCAGTACGGTGACTCCGAGCGGGGTGTGACCAGGGTTCAGTACGGTGACTCCGAGCGGGGTGTGACCAGGGTTCAGTACGGTGACTCCGAGCGGGGTCACTCCAGGGTTCAGTACGGTGACTCCGAGCGTGGTCACTCCAGGGTTCAGTACGGTGTCTCCGAGCGGGGTCACTCCAGGGTTCAGTACGGTGACTCCGAGCGGGGTGTGACCAGGGTTCAGTACGGTGACTCCGAGCGGGGTCACTCCAGGGTTCAGTACGGTGACTCCGAGCGGGGTCACTCCAGGGTTCAGTACGGTGACTCCGAGCGGGGTGTGACCAGGGTTCAGTACGGTGACTCCGAGCGGGGTCACTCCAGGGTTCAGTACGGTGACTCCGAGCGGGGTCACTCCAGGGTTCAGTACGGTGACTCCGAGCGGGGTCACTCCAGGGTTCAGTACGGTGACTCCGAGCGGGGTCACTCCAGGGTTCAGTACGGTGACTCCGAGCGGGGTCACTCCAGGGTTCAGTACGGTGACTCCGAGCGGGGTCACTCCAGGGTTCAGTACGGTGACTCCGAGCGGGGTCACTCCAGGGTTCAGTACGGTGACTCCGAGCGGGGTGTGACCAGGGTTCAGTACGGTGACTCCGAGCGGGGTGTGACCAGGGTTCAGTACGGTGACACCGAGCGGGGTCACTCCAGGGTTCAGTACGGTGACTCCGAGCGGGGTCACTCCAGGGTTCAGTACAGTGACTCCGAGCGGGGTCACTCCAGGGTTCAGTACGGTGACTCCGAGCGGGGTCACTCCAGGGTTCAGTACGGTGTCTCCGAGCGGGGTGTGACCAGGGTTCAGTACGGTGACTCCCAGCGGGGTCACTCCAGGGTTCAGTACGGTGACTCCGAGCGGGGTCACTCCAGGGTTCAGTACGGTGACTCCGAGCGGGGTGTGACCAGGGTTCAGTACGGTGACTCCGAGCGGGGTGTGACCAGGGTTCAGTACGGTGACTCCGAGCGGGGTCACTCCAGGGTTCAGTACGGTGACTCCGAGCGGGGTCAGTCCAGGGTTCAGTACGGTGACTCCGAGCGGGGTGTGACCAGGGTTCAGTACGGTGACTTCGAGCGGGGTGTGACCAGGGTTCAGTACGGTGACTCCGAGCGGGGTCACTCCAGGGTTCAGTACGGTGACTCCGTGCGGGGTGTGACCAGGGTTCAGTACGGTGACTCCGAGCGGGGTCACTCCAGGGTTCAGTACGGTGACTCCGAGCGGGGTCACTCCAGGGTTCAGTACTGTGACTCCGTGCGGGGTGTGACCAGGGTTCAGTACGGTGACTCCGAGCGGGGTCACTCCAGGGTTCAGTACGGTGACTCCGAGCGGGGTCACTCCAGGGTTCAGTACGGTGACTCCGAGCGGGGTCACTCCAGGGTTCAGTACGGTGACTCCGTGCGCGGTGTGACCAGGGTTCAGTACGGTGACTCCGAGCGGGGTCACTCCAGGGTTCAGTACGGTGACTCCGAGCGGGGTCACTCCAGAGTTCAGTACGGTGACTCCGAGCGGGGTCACTCCAGGGTTCAGTACGGTGACTCCGAGCGGGGTCACTCCAGGGTTCAGTACGGTGACTCCGAGCGGGGTCACTCCAGGGTTCAGTACTGTGACTCCGTGCGGGGTGTGACCAGGGTTCAGTACGGTGACTCCGAGCGGGGTCACTCCAGGGTTCAGTACGGTGACTCCGAGCGGGGTGTGACCAGGGTTCAGTACGGTGACTCCGAGCGGGGTCACTCCAGGGTTCAGTACGGTGACTCCGAGCGGGGTCACTCCAGGGTTCAGTACGGTGACTCCGAGCGGGGTCACTCCAGGGTTCAGTACGGTGACTCCGTGCGGGGTGTGACCAGGGTTCAGTACGGTGACTCCGAGCGGGGTCACTCCAGGGTTCAGTACGGTGACTCCGAGCGGGGTCACTCCAGAGTTCAGTACGGTGACTCCGAGCGGGGTCACTCCAGGGTTCAGTACGGTGACTCCGAGCGGGGTCACTCCAGGGTTCAGTACGGTGACTCCGAGCGGGGTCACTCCAGGGTTCAGTACTGTGACTCCGTGCGGGGTGTGACCAGGGTTCAGTACGGTGACTCCGAGCGGGGTCACTCCAGGGTTCAGTACGGTGACTCCGAGCGGGGTCACTCCAGGGTTCAGTACGGTGACTCCGAGCGGGGTCACTCCAGGGTTCAGTACGGTGACTCCGAGCGGGGTCACTCCAGGGTTCAGTACGGTGACTCCGAGCGGGGTCACTCCAGGGTTCAGTACGGTGACTCCGAGCGGGGTCACTCCAGGGTTCAGCGCGGTGACTCCGAGCGGGGTGTGACCAGGGTTCAGTACGGTGACTCCGAGCGGGGTCACTCCAGGGTTCAGTACGGTGACTCCGAGCGGGGTCACTCCAGGGTTCAGTACGGTGACTCCGAGCGGGGTCACTCCAGGGTTCAGTACTGTGACTCCGTGCGGGGTGTGACCAGGGTTCAGTACGGTGACTCTGAGCGGGGTCACTCCAGGGTTCAGTACGGTGACTCCGAGCGGGGTGTGACCAGGGTTCAGTACGGTGACTCCGAGCGGGGTCACTCCAGGGTTCAGTACTGTGACTCCGTGCGGGGTGTGACCAGGGTTCAGTACGGTGACTCCGAGCGGGGTCACTCCAGGGTTCAGTACGGTGACTCCGAGCGGGGTCACTCCAGGGTTCAGTACGGTGACTCCGAGCGGGGTCACTCCAGGGTTCAGTACGGTGACTCCGAGCGGGGTCACTCCAGGGTTCAGTACGGTGACTCCGAGCGGGGTCACTCCAGGGTTCAGTACGGTGACTCCGAGCGGGGTGTGACCAGGGTTCAGTACGGTGACTCCGAGCGGGGTCACTCCAGGGTTCAGTGCGGTGACTCCGAGCGGGGTGTGACCAGGGTTCAGTACGGTGACTCCGAGCGGGGTCACTCCAGGGTTCAGTACGGTGACTCCGAGCGGGGTGTGACCAGGGTTCAGTACGGTGACTCCGAGCGGGGTCACTCCAGGGTTCAGTACGGTGACTCCGTGCGGGGTCACTCCAGGGTTCAGTACGGTGACTCCGAGCGGGGTCACTCCAGGGTTCAGTACGGTGTCTCCGAGCGGGGTCACTCCAGGGTTCAGTACGGTGACTCCGAGCGGGGTGTGACCAGGGTTCAGTACGGTGACTCCGAGCGGGGTCACTCCAGGGTTCAGTGCGGTGACTCCGAGCGGGGTGTGACCAGGGTTCAGTACGGTGACTCCGAGCGGGGTCACTCCAGGGTTCAGTACGGTGACTCCGAGCGGGGTGTGACCAGGGTTCAGTACGGTGACTCCGAGCGGGGTCACTCCAGGGTTCAGTACGGTGACTCCGTGCGGGGTGTGACCAGGGTTCAGTACGGTGACTCCGAGCGGGGTCACTCCAGGGTTCAGTACGGTTTCTCTGAGCGGGGTCACTCCAGGGTTCAGTACGGTGACTCCGAGCGGGGTCACTCCAGGGTTCAGTACGGTGACTCCGAGCGGGGTCACTCCAGGGTTCAGTACGGTGACTCCGAGCGGGGTCACTCCAGGGTTCAGTACGGTGACTCCGAGCGGGGTCACTCCAGGGTTCAGTACGGTGTCTCCGAGCGGGGTCACTCCAGGGTTCAGTACGGTGACTCCGAGCGGGGTCACTCCAGGGTTCAGTACGGTGACTCCGAGCGGGGTGTGATCAGGGTTCAGTACGGTGACTCCGAGCGGGGTCACTCCAGGGTTCAGTACGGTGACTCCGAGCGGGGTCACTCCAGGGTTCAGTACGGTGACTCCGAGCGGGGTCACTCCAGGGTTCAGTACGGTGACTCCGAGCGGGGTGTGACCAGGGTTCAGTACGGTGACTCCGTGCGGGGTGTGACCAGGGTTCAGTACGGTGACTCCGAGCGGGGTCACTCCAGGGTTCAGTACGGTGACTCCGAGCGGGGTCACTCCAGGGTTCAGTACGGTGACTCCGTGCGGGGTCACTCCAGGGTTCAGTACGGTGACTCCGAGCGGGGTGTGACCAGGGTTCAGTACGGTGACTCTGAGCGGGGTCACTCCAGGGTTCAGTACGGTGACTCCGAGCGGGGTCACTCCAGGGTTCAGTACGGTGACTCCGAGCGGGGTCACTCCAGGGTTCAGTACGGTGACTCCGAGCGGGGTCACTCCAGGGTTCAGTACGGTGACTCCGAGCGGGGTCACTCCAGGGTTCAGTACGGTGACTCCGAGCGGGGTCACTCCAGGGTTCAGTGCGGTGACTCCGAGCGGGGTCACTCCAGGGTTCAGTACGGTGACTCCGAGCGGGGTCACTCCAGGGTTCAGTACGGTGACTCCGAGCGGGGTCACTCCAGGGTTCAGTACGGTGACTCCGAGCGGGGTCACTCCAGGGTTCAGTACGGTGAGTCCCAGCGGGGTCACTCCAGGGTTCAGTACGGTGACTCCGAGCGGGGTCACTCCAGGGTTCAGTACGGTGACTCCGAGCGGGGTCACTCCAGGGTTCAGTACGGTGTTTCCGAGCGGGGTCACTCCAGGGTTCAGTACGGTGACTCCGAGCGGGGTCACTCCAGGGTTCAGTACGGTGACTCCGAGCGGGGTCACTCCAGGGTTCAGTACGGTGACTCCGAGCGGGGTCACTCCAGGGTTCAGTACGGTGACTCCGAGCGGGGTCACTCCAGGGTTCAGTACGGTGACTCCGAGCAGTTATTTAATCTCTGCCACACGTTGTCAACATGAAACAAATTAAAAAGAAAATACTGCCGGTGCTGTAAATGTGAATTCCGTGCAGAAAATGCTGGATAAACTCCACTGGGCCGACGCCATCTGTGGAGGGTCGACTTTTCCAGTCCCAGTCTCTTTAGAGGTAGAGAGGGAGAAATGTGTTGAAGAGGAGGGGGAGCGAAATAGAAGGTTAGGGATTGGTGAGAGCGAAGGAGAGATTCGTCAAAGCCGTCATGGGCACGAGACGGGGGGATTGTCGGTGGAAAGTGTTCAGGACTCGGGCAGGTGTTAATAGTGGCAGAAAGATGAGATGACAGAATGGGTGGACGGAAGAGCGAGGGTCAGCACTATTGTGAGAATCAAGCTCCCAGGTGAATGCAGTTCTGCTAAATTCCTTGTGGGAAAGTGTAAGTAACCCACAGGCTTGGGAAAATGAGCTGGAAAGGTGCTTGGTTGGGAGGAAGATGCAGGAGGGTGAGGCTCGGGTCACTGAGGCAGGTTCTGGTGGAGGTGGGGCCTATACAATCTGGATTTGGAGGAAGATGTAACTGGTTTGATTAGAGAGTTTGCGGACGACATTACAGAGCAGTTGTAGGGGGGGGGGGGGGAGTTAATGACCCGGATGTTGACTGGCACCGTGGGTAGACTGGGGCCGTGGGTAGACTGGGGCCGTGGGTAGACTGGCACCGTGGGCAGTCTGGAACCGTGGGTAGACTGGCACCGTGGGTAGACTGGCGCCGTGGGTAGACTGGCACCGTGGGCAGACTGGCACCGTGGGTAGACTGGCACCATGGGTAGACTGGCACCGTGGGTAGACTGGGGCTGTGGGTAGACTGGGGCCGTGGGTAGACTGGGGCCGTGGGTAGACTGGCGCCGTGGGTAGACTGGCGCCGTGGGTAGACTGGCACCGTGGGTAGACTGGCGCCGTGGGTAGACTGGGGCCGTGGGTAGACTGGGGCCGTGGGTAGACTGGAGCCGTGGGTAGACTGGCACCGTGGGTAGACTGGCACCGTGGGCAGTCTGGGGCCGTGGGTAGACTGGCACCGTGGGTAGACTGGCACCGTGGGTAGACTGGCACCGTGGGCAGACTGGCACCGTGGGTAGACTGGCACCGTGGGTAGACTGGCACCGTGGGTAGACTGGGGCCGTGGGTAGACTGGGGCCGTGTGTAGACTGGCACCGTGGGCAGACTGGCACCGTGGGCAGTCTGGGGCCGTGGGTAGACTGGCACCGTGGGCAGACTGGCACCGTGGGCAGTCTGGGGCCGTGGGTAGACTGGCACCGTGGGTAGACTGGCACCGTGGGCAGTCTGGCGCCGTGGGCAGACTGGCACCGTGGGTAGACTGGCACCGTGGGTAGACTGGCACCGTGGGCAGTCTGGAGCCGTGGGTAGACTGGCACCGTGGGTAGACTGGCACCGTGGGCAGACTGGCACCGTGGGCAGACTGGCACCGTGGGTAGACTGGCACCGTGGGTAGACTGGCACCGTGGGTAGACTGGCGCCGTGGGTAGACTGGCACCGTGGGCAGACTGGCACCGTGGGCAGTCTGGAGCCGTGGGTAGACTGGCACCGTGGGCAGTCTGGAGCCGTGGGTAGACTGGCACCGTGGGTAGACTGGCACCGTGGGTAGACTGGCACCGTGGGTAGACTGGGGCCGTGGGTAGACTGGGGCCGTGTGTAGACTGGCACCGTGGGTAGACTGGCACCGTGGGTAGACTGGCGCCGTGGGTAGACTGGCGCCGTGGGTAGACTGGCACCGTGGGCAGACTGGCACCGTGGGTAGACTGGCACCGTGAGATGTGTAAAGGCCGGAGAGGGACAAACAATCCGGGATTGTGTTCAGGAAAATCTCCTACGGCACTTTGTGTCCAGTCTCCCAAGAAAGGTCGCAGTGTCGGAGCGGTTTCCAAGAAATGAGGTGGGCCAAGTAGGCCAGGTGTCAGCGGGGGGGAGGGGGGGGCATTTAGGAAAGAGTGATCTGAGCTGGATGTGGAAATTGTTATATTATATTTTATAATTGTGGCAGTATCATTATTAAAAGCCTGTGTTAAGGTATATAATTGTTGGAGTAATATTGTCAAAGGTCTATTGTGTGTCTGGTAAAGCTGTAATTAAGGAGTCCTAAAAGAGTGAGGTAATTATTTTAAAAAATAATAAATTTAGAGTTTCCAATTTGTTTTTTTCCTCAATTAAAGGGCAATTTAGCCTGGTCAATTCACCTACCCTGTGCATTTTCTTTTGGGTTATGGGAGTGAGCAGACACTGGGAGGATGTGCAAAATCCACACGGTTAGTGACCCGGGCCGGGATCGAACGTGGGTTCTCAGCACTGTCAGGCATCAGTGCTAACTATTGCGCCACTGTGAGGTCCCACGATGATTGATTTTAAACACTTGGGAGCTAATGTAATAGTGTTCTGATTGTTGGAGACTCCCTGGAGTGTGGATAATTTGAGGGAGTGCTGCTTCGTCCTTGCTAAGCAGGCCAAGGAACTTAGTGGGATACGGATGATGTAATTAATGGGAGGAACTAGGCCTGTCTGCAATTCTGCAGTCTGTGAAAGGATTTCAAGTTTTGCCAAATGCAGTTGGGTTGAGCCGAGCTGCACTGGACCTGCCCCTGAAAGGAACTGTCTCGAAAAGTCCACACAACTGACCAAACTTTATCTACAAGTGTCATTTGAACTGTGTTGGGTTGCTTAACTGGAGTTAATAGCATGAGTTAGTACCAGGTGTAGATAGTAAGTTCAGGTTTTTCCTTGTGTGTAAGAATTGTTTAATTCTTAATTGTAAAGCTATTTAATTTGAATTGTGGTTAATTCTTTGTTCAATTAAAGTTTGCTTCAACATAAAAGATATCTACTGGTCAGTTACCATTCGTGGGGTGAAATATTCTTCACAATTTTACTAATTTAAAAAAATTGTTTGGGATCTGGTCCGGGATTGTAACAAATGTCGGGATCTGGTCCAGGATTGTAACAAATGTCGGGATCTGGTCCGGGATTGTAACAAATGTCCGGATCTGGTCCGGGATTGTAACAAATGTCCGGATCTGGTCCGGGATTGTAACAAATGTTGGGATCTGGTCCAGGATTGTAACAAATGTCGGGATCTGGTCCGGGATTGCAACAAATGTCCGGATCTGGTCCGGGATTGTAACAAATGTCCGGATCTGGTCCGGGATTGTAACAAATGTCCGGATCTGGTCCAGGATTGTAACAAATGTCGGGATCTGGTCCGGGATTGTAACAAATGTTGGGATCTGGTCCGGGATTGTAACAAATGTCCGGATCTGGTCCGGGATTGTAACAAATGTTGGGATCTGGTCCGGGATTGTAACAAATGTTGGGATCTGGTCCAGGATTGTAACAAATGTCGGGATCTGGTCCGGGATTGTAACAACTGTCAGGATCTGGTCCGGGATTGTAACAAATGTCAGGATCTGGTCCGGGATTGTAACAAATGTTGGGATCAGGTCCAGGATTGTAACAAATGTTGGGATCTGGTCCAGGATTGTAACAAATGTCGGGATCTGGTCCGGAATTGTAACAAATGTTGGGATCTGGTCCGGGATTGTAACAAATGTTGGGATCAGGTCCAGGATTGTAACAAATGTCGGGATCTGGTCCGGAATTGTAACAAATGTCAGGATCTGGTCCGGGATTGTAACAAATGTTGGGATCAGGTCCAGGATTGTAACAAATGTTGGGATCTGGTCCAGGATTGTAACAAATGTCAGGATCTGGTCCGGGATTGTAACAAATGTTGGGATCTGGTCCAGGATTGTAACAAATGTTGGGATCTGGTCCAGGATTGTAACAAATGTCGGGATCTGGTCCGGGATTGCAACAAATGTCCGGATCTGGTCCGGGATTGTAACAAATGTCCGGATCTGGTCCGGGATTGTAACAAATGTCCGGATCTGGTCCAGGATTGTAACAAATGTCGGGATCTGGTCCGGGATTGTAACAAATGTTGGGATCTGGTCCGGGATTGTAACAAATGTCCGGATCTGGTCCGGGATTGTAACAAATGTTGGGATCTGGTCCGGGATTGTAACAAATGTTGGGATCTGGTCCAGGATTGTAACAAATGTCGGGATCTGGTCCGGGATTGTAACAACTGTCAGGATCTGGTCCGGGATTGTAACAAATGTCAGGATCTGGTCCGGGATTGTAACAAATGTTGGGATCAGGTCCAGGATTGTAACAAATGTTGGGATCTGGTCCGGGATCCTAACAAATGTTGGGATCTCGTCCGGGATTGTAACAAATGTCAGGATCTGGTCCGGGATTGTAACAAATGTCAGGATCTGGTCCAGGATTGTAACAAATGTTGGGATCAGGTCCAGGATTGTAACAAATGTCGGGATCTGGTCCGGGATTGTAACAAATGTCAGGATCTGGTCCGGAATCCTAACAAATGTCGGGATCTGGTCCGTGATTGTAACAAATGTTGGGATCAGGTCCAGGATTGTAACAAATGTCGGGATCTGGTCCGGGATTGTAACAAATGTCAGGATCTGGTCCGGGATTGTAACAAATGTTGGGATCAGGTCCGGGATTGTAACAAACGTCAGGATCTGGTCCGGGATTGTAACAAATGTTGGGATCTGGTCCGGGATCCTAACAAAGGTTGGGATCTGGTCCGGGATTGTAACAAATGTTGGGATCTGGTCCTGGATCCTGACAAATGTTGGGATCTGGTCCGGGATCGTAACAAATGTTGGGATCTGGTCCGGGATTGTAACAAATGTTGGGATCTGGTCCGGGATTGTAACAAATGTTGGGATCTGGTCCTGGATCCTGACAAATGTTGGGATCTGGTCTGGGATCCTAACAAATGTTGGGATCTGGTCCGGGATTGTAACAGATGTTGGGATCTGGTCCGGGATTGTAACAAATGTCGGGATCTGGTCCTGGACCCTAACAAATGTTGGGATCTGGTCCGGGATCCTAATAAATGTTGAGATCTGGTCTGGGATCCTAACAAACGTCGGGATCTGGTCTGAGATCGTAACAAATGTTGGGATCTGGTCCGGGATTGTAACAAATGTTGGGATCTGGTCCGGGATCCTAACAAATGTTGGGATCTGGTCCTGGATCCTAACAAATGTAGGGATCTGGTCCGGGATCCTAACAAATGTTGGGATCTGGTCTGGGATCCTAACAAATGTCGGGATCTGGTCTGAGATCGTAACAAATGTTGGGATCTGGTCCGGGATTGTAACAAATGTTGGGATCTGGTCCGGGATCCTAACAAATGTCGGGATCTGGTCCTGGATCCTAACAAATGTAGGGATCTGGTCCGGGATCCTAACAAATGTCGGGATCTGGTCTGAGATCGTAACAAATGTTGGGATCTGGTCCGGGATCCTAACAAATGTTGGGATCTGGTCCGGGATTGTAACAAATGTTGGGATTTGGTCCGGGATCCTAACAAATGTCGGGATCTGGTCTGAGATCGTAACAAATGTCGGGATCTGGTCCGGGATCCTAACAAATGTTGGGATCTGGTCCGGGATTGTAACAAATGTTGGGATCTGGTCCGGGATCCTAACAAATGTCGGGATCTGGTCCTGGACCCTAACAAATGTTGGGATCTGGTCCGGGATCCTAACAAATGTCGGGATCTGGTCCTGGACCCTAACAAATGTTGGGATCTGGTCCGGGATCCTAACAAATGTTGGGATCTGGTCCTGGACCCTAACAAATGTTGGGATCGGGTCCGGGATGCTAACAGATTGTTGTATAGTAAGGTTTTGGAAGATTCGAGAACTGGACAACAGACAATTGCGGAGCAGCCTTGCATGGGGACGAACCGAGCTGGGCCGGTGAGCCAGGAACAAAAGGTTTGCGGGAGAATCTCGCTGGAGAATGGGCTTTCTCCAAAACACAGGTTAGCTGGTCAAGTACGGACCCAAGCCAGTAGTTAGTTGTTATCGTTGTTTAGACAATAAAACATCTCCATCTACAAAAACAATTACCATCTACAGCCGTGTTGGATCATTTGTGCATCAGAACATCCAACACATCTCCCTCTGCCTCTCTCTCTCTCCCCCTCTGCCTCTTTCTCTCTCTCTCTCTGTCTCTGTCTCTGTCTCCCCCTCTCTCTGTAACAGCAGTTTACCTCGTGTCACTTCCTCTCTCTCTCTCTCTCTCTCTCTCTGGTCTCTCTCTCTGTCTCTCTGTCTCTGTCTCTCTGTCTCTCTGTCTCTGTCTCTCTCTGTCTCTCTCTCTCTCTGTCTCTCTCTCCAATGTCTGGGATCTGTTGCTCCTGTCTGGCAGTACTCTGCTTTCTCCTGGTTGTTGCTACCATTGTTTTTCATTTACTCCTTTATTTCTGCCTTCCCTCCTTCCGCCGTGCCGCCCCTGTGCCGCCACGCCCTCCGCACACATCTGGCTGCTTTGTGCCAGGCGTGTTGGGGGAGGGCTGTGCTTCCCCGGGGAGCTGCTCACCCCCCGTGGGCTGCGCACGTCAGCCGGGGAGATAGCGTCAGAGTGAAAAGCACCGTTTGTGGAGCGGAGCGGAGAGCACCTGCCTGGCAATATTTACCCAGCCGAATAGTAACTGCTGAGGTGGAGGCGTGGCGGGTGCAACTGATGAATGGTGGAACATGTTGACGAGGCGAAGGTGACTTTGGGATTTTCAGAGGTCACCCGGGAAGACTGTGCCGCGTCTCCTCGGAATAGCTATTTGGCAACATTGGTGCTCACTCGAGTTCGGTCGTTTTCGTTTTCAGCAGCTGCTGTCCCCATCGGGGCGGCCCAGTGGGTTAGCACTGCTGCCTCGCAGCGCCAGGGTCCCAGGTTCGATTCCCCGCTGGGTCACTGTCTGGGCGGAGTCTGCACGTTCTCCCCGTGTCTGCGTGGGTTTCCTCCGGGAGCTCCGGTTTCCTCCCACAGTCCAAAGATGGGCGGGTTAGGGTGGGGTGAATGGGGCAAGATAGGATCCTCTTGCTGAGGGGCGGCGTACAGAGCCGATGGTCTGACCGGCCCCTTGTACACTGTCCCCATCAAACACTCCCAGGACAGGTACAGCACGGGGATAGATACAGAGTAAAGCTCCGTCTACACTGTCCCCATCAAACACTCCCAGGACAGGTACAGCACGGGGTTAGATACAGAGTAAAGCTCCCTCTACA
The DNA here is from genome assembly GCF_047496885.1 of Scyliorhinus torazame. Taxonomy (NCBI): domain Eukaryota; kingdom Metazoa; phylum Chordata; class Chondrichthyes; order Carcharhiniformes; family Scyliorhinidae; genus Scyliorhinus; species Scyliorhinus torazame. Next base: position 27,271 of record NW_027309127.1, on the reverse strand, counting down.
CTGTCCCCATCAAACACTCCCAGGACAGGTACAGCACGGGGTTAGATACAGAGTAAAGCTCCCTCTACACTGTCCCCATCAAACACTTCCAGGACAGGTACAGCACGGGGTTAGATACAGAGTAAAGCTCCCTCTACACTGTCCCCATCAAACAGTCCCAGGACAGATACAGCACGGGGTTAGATACAGAGTAAAGCTCCCTCTACACTGTCCCCATCAAACACTCCCAGGGCAGGTACAGCACGGGGTTAGATACAGAGTAACGCTCCCTCTACACTGTCCCCATCAAACACTCCCAGGGCAGGTACAGCACGGGGTTAGATACAGAGTAAAGCTCCCTCTACACTGTCCCCATCAAACACTCCCAGGACAGGTACAGCACGGGGTGAGATACAGAGTAAAGCTCCGTCTACACTGTCCCCATCAAACACTCCCAGGACAGGTACAGCACGGGGTTAGATACAGAGTAAAGCTCCCTCGACACTGTCCCCATCAAACACTCCCAGGACAGGTACAGCGCGGGGATAGATACAGAGTGAAGCTCCCTCTACACTGACCCCATCAAACACTCCCAGGACAGGTACAGCACGGGGTTAGATACAGAGTAAAGCTCCCTCTACACTGTCCCCATCAAACAGTCCCAGGACAGATACAGCACGGGGTTAGATACAGAGTAAAGCTCCCTCTACACTGTCCCCATCAAACACTCCCAGGGCAGGTACAGCACGGGGTTAGATACAGAGTAACGCTCCCTCTACACTGTCCCCATCAAACACTCCCAGGACAGGTACAGCACGGGGTTAGATACAGAGTAAAGCTCCCTCTACACTGTCCCCATCAAACACTCCCAGGGCAGGTACAGCACGGGGTTAGATACAGAGTAAAGCTCCCTCTACACTGTCCCCATCAAACACTCCCAGGGCAGGTACAGCACGGGGTTAGATACAGAGTAAAGCTCCCTCTACACTGTCCCCATCAAACACTCCCAGGACAGGTACAGCACGGGGTGAGATACAGAGTAAAGCTCCGTCTACACTGTCCCCATCAAACATTCCCAGGACAGGTACAGCACGGGGTTAGATACAGAGTAAAGCTCCCTCTACACTGTCCCCATCAAACACTCCCAGGACAGGTACAGCACGGAGTTAGATACAGAGTAAAGCTCCCTCTACACTGTCCCCATCAAACACTCGCAGGACAGGTACAGCACGGGGTTAGATACTGAGTAAAGCTCTCTCTACACTGTCCACATCAAACACTCCCAGGACAGGTACAGCACGGGATTAGATACAGAGTAAAGCTCCCTCTACACTGTCCCCATCAAACACTCCCAGGGCAGGTACAGCACGGGGTTAGATACAGAGTAAAGCTCCCTCTACACTGTCCCCATCAAACACTCCCAGGACAGGCACAGCACGGGGTTAGATACTGAGTAAAGCTCCCTCTACACTGTCCCCATCAAACACTCGCAGGACAGGCACAGCACGGGGTTAGATACAGAGTAAAGCTCCCTCTCCACTGTCCCCATCAAACACTCCCAGGACAGGTACAGCACGGGGTTAGATATAGAGTAAATCTCCCTCTACACTGTCCCCATCAAACACACACAGGACAGGTACAGCACGGGGTTAGATACAGAGTAAAGCTCCCTCTACACTGTCCCCATCAAACACTCGCAGGACAGGCACAGCACGGGGTTAGATACTGAGTAAAGCTCCCTCTACACTGTCCCCATCAAACACTCGCAGGACAGGCACAGCACGTGGTTAGATACTGAGTAAAGCTCCCTCTACACTGTCCCCATCAAACACTCCCAGGACAGGTACAGCACGGGATTAGATACAGAGTAAAGCTCCCTCTACACTGTCCCCATCAAACACTCCCAGGACAGGTACAGCACGGGGTTAGATACAGAGTAAAGCTCCCTCTACACTGTCCCCATCAAACACTCCCAGGACAGGTACAGCACGGGGTTAGATACAGAGTAAAGCTCCCTCTACACTGACCCCATCAAACACTCCCAGGACAGGTACAGCACGGGGTTAGATACAGAGTAAACTCCCTCTACACTGCCCCCATCAAACACTCGCAGGGCAGGTACAGCACGGTGTTAGATACAGAGTAAAGCTCCCTCTACACTGTCCCCATCAAACACTCCCAGGACAGGTACAGCACGGGGTTAGATACAGAGTAAAGCTCCCTCTACACTGCCCCCATCAAACACTCCCAGGACAGGTACAGCACGGGGTTAGATACAGAGTAAAGCTCCCTCTACACTGTCCCCATCAAACACTCCCAGGACAGGTACAGCACGGGGTTAGATACAGAGTAAAGCTCCCTCTACACTGTCCCCATCAAACACTCCCAGGCCAGGTACAACACGGGGTTAGATACAGAGTAAAGCTCCCTCTGCACTGTACCCATCAAACACTCCCAGAACAGGTACAGCACGGGGTTAGATACAGAGTAAAGCTCCCTCTACACAGTCCCCATCAAACACTCCCACGACAGGTACAGCACGGGGTTAGATACAGAGTAAAGCTCCCTCTACACTGTCCCCATCAAACACTCCCAGGACAGGTACAGCACGGGGTTAGATACAGAGTAAAGCTCCCTTTACACTGTCCCCATCAAACACTCCCAGGACAGGTACAGCACGGAGTTAGATACAGAGTAAAGCTCCGTCTACACTGTCCCCATCAAACACTCGCAGGACAGGTACAGCACGGGGTTAGATACAGAGTAATGCTCCCTCTACACTGTCCCCATCAAACACTCCCAGGACAGGTACAGCACGGGGTTAGATACAGAGTAAAGTTCCCACTACACTGTCCCCATCAAACACTCCCAGGACAGATACAGCACGGGGTTAGATACAGAGTAAAGCTCACTCTACACTGTCCCCATCAAACGCTCCCAGGACTGGTACAGCACGGGGTTAGATACAGAGTAAAGCTCCCTCTACACTGTCCCCATTAAACACTCCCAGGACAGGTACAGCACGGGGTTTGATACAGAGTAAAGCTCCCTCTACACTGTCCCCATCAAACACTCCCAGGACAGATACAGCACGGGGTTAGATACAGAGTAAGCTCCCTCTACACTGTCCCCATCAAACACTCCCAGGACAGGTACAGCACGGGGTTAGATACAGTGTAAAGCTCCCTCTACACTGTCCCCATCAAACACTCCCAGGACAGGTACAGCACGGGGTTAGATACAGAGTAAAGCTCCCTCTACACTGTCCCCATCAAACACTCTCAGGACAGGTACAGCACGGGGTGAGATACAGAGTAAAGCTCCCTCTACACTGTCCGTATCAAACACTCCCAGGACAGGTACAGCACGGGGTTAGATACAGAGTAAAGATCCCTCTACACTGTCCCCATCAAACACTCCCAGGACAGGTACAGCACGGGGTTAGATACAGAGTAAAGCACCCTCTACACTGTCCCCATCAAACACTCCCAGGACAGGTACAGCACGGGGTTAGATACAGAGTAAAGCTCGCTCTACACTGTCCCCATCAAACACTCCCAGGACAGGTACAGCACGGGGTTAGATACAGAGTAAAGCTCCCTCTACACTGTCCCCATCAAACACTCCCAGGACAGGTACAGCACGGGGTTAGATACAGAGTAAAGCTCCCTCTGCACTGTCCCCATCAAACACTCCCAGGACAGGTACAGCACGGGGATAGATCCAGAGTAAAGCTCCCTCTACACTGTCCCCATCAAACACTCCCAGGACAGGTACAGCACGGGGTTAGATACAGAGTAAAGCTCCCTCTACACTGTCCCCATCAAACACTCCCAGGACAGGTACAGCATGGGGTTAGATACAGAGTAAAGCTCCCTCTACTCTGTCCCCATCAAACACTCCCAGGACTGGTACAGCACGGGGTTGATACAGAGTAAAGCTCCCTCTGCACTGTCCCCATCAAACACTCCCAGGACAGGTACAGCACGGGGATAGATACAGAGTAAAGCTCCCTCTACACTGTCCCCTTCAAACACTCCCAGGACAGGTACAGCACGGGGTTAGATACAGAGTAAAGCTCGCTCGACACTGTCCCCATCAAACACTCCCAGGACAGGTACAGCACGGGGTTAGATACAGAGTAAAGCTCCCTCTACACTGTCCCCACCAAACACTCCCAGGACAGGTACAGCACGGGGTTAGATACAGAGTAAAGCTCCCTCTGCACTGTCCCCATCAAACACTCCCAGGACAGGTACAGCACGGGGATAGATCCAGAGTAAAGCTCCCTCTACACTGTCCCCATCAAACACTCCCAGGACAGGTACAGCACGGGGTTAGATACAGAGTAAAGCTCCCTCTACTCTGTCCCCATCAAACACTCCCAGGGCAGGTACAGCACGGGGTTAGATGCAGAGTAAAGTTCCCTCTACTCTGTCCCCATCAAACACTCCCAGGACAGGTACAGCACGGGGTTAGATACAGAGTAAAGCTCGCTCTACACTGTCCCCATCAAACACTCCCAGGACAGGTACAGCACGGGGTTAGATACAGAGTAAAGCTCACTCCACACTGTCCCCATCAAACACTCCCAGGACAGGTACAGCACGGGGTTAGATACAGAGTAAAGCTCCCTCTGCACTGTCCCCATCAAACACTACCAGGACAGGTACAGCACGGGGATAGATCCAGAGTAAAGCTCCCTCTACACTGTCCCCATCAAACACTCCCAGGACAGGTACAGCACGGGGTTAAATACAGAGTAAAGCTCCCTCTACACTGTCCCCATCAAACACTCCCAGGACAGGTACAGCATGGGGTTAGATACAGAGTAAAGCTCCCTCTACTCTGTCCCCATCAAACACTCCCAGGACTGGTACAGCACGGGGTTGATACAGAGTAAAGCTCCCTCTGCACTGTCCCCATCAAACACTCCCAGGACAGGTACAGCACGGGGATAGATACAGAGTAAAGCTCCCTCTACACTGTCCCCATCAAACACTCCCAGGACAGGTACAGCACGGGGTTAGATACAGAGTAAAGCTCGCTCGACACTGTCCCCATCAAACACTCCCAGGACAGGTACAGCACGGGGTTAGATACAGAGTAAAGCTCCCTCTACACTGTCCCCACCAAACACTCCCAGGACAGGTACAGCACGGGGTTAGATACAGAGTAAAGCTCCCTCTACACTGTCCCCATTAAACACTCCCAGGACAGGTACAGCACGGGGTTAGATACAGAGTAAAGCTCCCTCTACTCTGTCCCCATCAAACACTCCCAGGGCAGGTACAGCACGGGGTTAGATGCAGAGTAAAGTTCCCTCTACTCTGTCCCCATCAAACACTCCCAGGACAGGCACAGAACGGGGTTAGATACAGAGTAAAGCTCCTGCTACACTGTCCGCATCAAACACTCGCAGGACAGGTACTGCACGGGGTTGATACAGAGTAAAGCTCCCTCTACACTGTCCCCATCAAACACTCGCAGGACAGGTACAGCACGGGGTTGATACAGAGTAAAGCTCCCTCTACACTGTCCCCATCAAACACTCGCAGGACAGGTACTGCACGGGGTTGATACAGAGTAAAGCTCCCTCTACACTGTCCCCATCAAACACTCGCAGGACAGGTACAGCACGGGGTTGATACAGAGTAAAGCTCCCTCTACACTGTCCCCATCAAACACTCCCAGGACAGGTACAGCACGGGGTTAGATACAAAGTGAACTCCCACTACACTGTCCGCATCAAACAATCCCAGGACAGGCACAGCACAGGGTTCGATACCGAGTAAAGCTCCCTCTGCACTGTCCCCATCAAACAAAGAACAAAGAACAAAGAAATGTACAGCACAGGAACAGGCCCTTCGGCCCTCCAAGCCCGTGCCGACCATACTGCCCGACTAAACTACAATCTTCTACACTTCCTGGGTCCGTATCCTTCTATTCCCATCCTATTCATATATTTCATAAACACTCCCAGGACAGGTACAGCACGGGGTGAGATACAGAGTAAAGCTCCCTCTACACTGTCCCCATCAAACACTCGCAGGACAGGTACAGCACGGGGTTAGATACAGAGTAAAGCTCCCTCTACACTGTCCCCATCAAACACTCCCAGGACAGGTACAGCACGGGGTTAGATACAGAGTAAAGCTCCCTCTACACTGTCCCCATCAAACACTCGCAGGACAGGTACAGCATGGGATTAGATACAGGGTAAAGCTCCCTCTACACTGTCCCCATCAAACACTCCCAGGACAGGTACAGCACGGGGTTAGATACAGAGTAAAGCTCCCTCTACACTGTCCCCATCAAACACTCGCAGGACAGGTACAGCACGGGGTTGATACAGAGTAAAGCTCCCTCTACATTGTCCTCATCAAACACTCCCAGGACAGGTACAGCACGGGGTTAGATACAGAGTAAAGCTCCCTCTACACTGTCCCCATCAAACACTCCCAGGACAGGTACAGCACGGGGTTGGATACAGAGTAAAGCTCCCTCTACACTGTCCCCATCAAACACTCCCAGGACAGGTACAGCACGGGGTTGGATACAGAGTAAAGCTCCCTCTACACTGTCCCCATCAAACACTCCCAGGACAGGTACAGCACGGGGTTAGATACAGAGTAAAGCTCCCTCTACACTGTCCCCATCAAACACTCCCAGGACAGGTACAGCACGGGGTTAGATACAAAGTGAACTCCCACTACACTGTCCGCATCAAACAATCCCAGGACAGGCACAGCACAGGGTTCGATACCGAGTAAAGCTCCCTCTGCACTGTCCCCATCAAACAAAGAACAAAGAACAAAGAAATGTACAGCACAGGAACAGGCCCTTCGGCCCTCCAAGCCCGTGCCGACCATACTGCCCGACTAAACTACAATCTTCTACACTTCCTGGGTCCGTATCCTTCTATTCCCATCCTATTCATATATTTCATAAACACTCCCAGGACAGGTACAGCACGGGGTGAGATACAGAGTAAAGCTCCCTCTACACTGTCCCCATCAAACACTCGCAGGACAGGTACAGCACGGGGTTAGATACAGAGTAAAGCTCCCTCTACACTGTCCCCATCAAACACTCCCAGGACAGGTACAGCACGGGGTTAGATACAGAGTAAAGCTCCCTCTACACTGTCCCCATCAAACACTCGCAGGACAGGTACAGCATGGGATTAGATACAGGGTAAAGCTCCCTCTACACTGTCCCCATCAAACACTCCCAGGACAGGTACAGCACGGGGTTAGATACAGAGTAAAGCTCCCTCTACACTGTCCCCATCAAACACTCGCAGGACAGGTACAGCACGGGGTTAGATACAGAGTAACGCTCCCTCTACACTGTCCCCATCAAACACTCCCAGGACAGGTACAGCACGGGGTTAGATACAGAGTAAAGCTCCCTCTACACTGTCCCCATCAAACACTCCCAGGACAGGTACAGCACAGGGTTAGATACAGAGTAAAGCTCCCTCTACACTGTCCCCATCAAACACTCCCAGGACAGGTACAGCACGGGGTTGGATACAGAGTAAAGCTCCCTCTACACTGTCCCCATCAAACACTCCCAGGACAGGTACAGCACGGGGTTTCATAGAATGCTGGAATTTCTATTGCACAGAAGGAGTTCAGTCAGTCTGACCGTGCCTCTCGCTGCATTTTTATTTTTTGCTTCGTACAATGCCGACTTCCAATTGAAAAGTCGTCACATTGCCGGGCAGCACATTCCTGAGCCTCACTGGGATTCCCCTCAATATCGCCATTCCTGCTTCCCCCCACCCCCTGTAAATCTGTGTCCTTCTCAATCAATGGGGCCACTTCCTCCCCGCCTGCTCTGTCCAGCCCCCCTCATCATTTTGAACATCTCTATCAAATCTCCTCCGCCGCCTTCTCTCCGAGGAGAACGGAGCCAACCTCTCTGATCTATCCTCACTCCTGAAGTTTCTCATCCCTATTCTCATCCCCCTTTGTTCAGCCAATTCCCGATCCATGTTGCTCCTGCCTCTTTCATTCCGGGAGCGATGGCCTTCCTCGCGGGTATGTTTGCTGCTGTATCGAAGGAACTCCCACCTCCTCAGCAGCAAAACTCGCCTCTCAGCCTTGCCTCTTCAGAAAACACGTTGAAAGTTTGTTCAACACAAATCCTTGGCTGACTTTCCTTCGTTAATCGAGCTTTGTCCAAGTCACCGTTCCCCTGAATTACTGTTGGAAGACGTTCCACAAGACCAACGTTAAACTGGGCTCTGGTTCCCTGGCCCTTCGTGACGAGCGTTTTTGAACAGTGGGGAGGTAACCTTTCCAACCCTGCCTTCAGGCAAGGGTCTACTCGGGCATAAAAACCCCCGTGTAACACTGACTGAGACAGAGAGAGAGTAACTCTCCCCGTGTAACACTGACTGAGACAGAGAGAGAGTAACTCTCCCCGTGTAACACTGACTGAGACAGAGAGAGAGTAACTCTCCCCGTGTAACACTGACTGAGACAGAGAGAGAGTAACTCTCCCCGTGTAACACTGACTGAGACAGAGAGAGAGTAACTCTCCCCGTGTAACACTGACTGAGACAGAGAGAGAGTAACTCTCCCCGTGTAACACTGACTGAGACAGAGAGAGAGTAACTCTCCCCGTGTAACACTGACTGAGACAGAGAGAGAGTAACTCTCCCCGTGTAACACTGACTGAGACAGAGAGAGAGTAACTCTCCCCGTGTAACACTGACTGAGTCAGAGAGAGAGTAACTCTCCCCGTGTAACACTGACTGAGACAGAGAGAGAGTAACTCTCCCCGTGTAACACTGACTGAGACAGAGAGAGAGTAACTCTCCCCGTGTAACACTGACTGAGTCAGAGAGAGAGTAACTCTCCCCGTGTAACACTGACTGAGACAGAGAGAGAGTAACTCTCCCCGTGTAACACTGACTGAGTCAGAGAGAGAGTAACTCTCCCCGTGTAACACTGACTGAGACAGAGAGAGAGTAACTCTCCCGTGTAACACTGACTGAGACAGAGAGAGAGTAACTCTCCCGTGTAACACTGACACAGTCAGAGAGAGAGTAACTCTCCCCGTGTAACACTGACTGAGTCAGAGAGAGAGTAACTCTCCCCGTGTAACACTGACACAGTCAGGGAGAGAGTAACTCTCCCGTGTAACACTGACTGAGACAGAGAGAGAGTAACTCTCCCGTGTAACACTGACACAGTCAGAGAGAGAGTAACTCTCCCCGTGTAACACTGACTGAGTCAGAGAGAGAATAACTCTCCCGTGTAACACTGACACAGTCAGAGAGAGAGTAACTCTCCCCGTGTAACACTGACACAGTCAGAGAGAGAGTAACTCTCCCCATGTAATACTGACACAGTCAGAGAGAGAGTGACTCTCCCCGTGTAACACTGACACAGTCAGAGAGAGAGTAACTCTCCCCGTGTAACACTGACACAGTCAGGGAGAGAGTAACTCTCCCCGAATAACACTGACTGAGTCAGAGAGAGAGAAACTCTCCCCGTGTAACACTGACTGAGTCAGAGAGAGAGTAACTCTCCCCGTGTAACACTGACTGAGTCAGAGCGTAACTCTCCCCGTGTAACACTGACACAGTCAGAGAGAGAGTAACTCTCCCCGTGTAACACTGACACAGTCAGGGAGAGAGTAACTCTCCCCGTGTAACACTGACACAGTCAGAGAGAGAGAAACTCTCCCCGTGTAACACTGACTGAGTCAGAGAGAGAGAAACTCTCCCCGTGTAACACTGACACAGTCAGGGAGAGATTAACTCTCCCGTGTAACACTGACTGATCAGAGAGAGAGTAACTCTCCCCATGTAACACTGACTGAGTCAGAGAGAGAGAGTAACTCTCCCCATGTAACACTGACACAGTCAGAGAGAGTAACTCTCCCCGTGTAACAGTGACACAGTCAGAGAGAGAGTAACTCTCCCCGTGTAACACTGACTGAGTCAGAGAGAGAGTAACTCTCCCCGTGTAACACTGACACAGTCAGAGAGAGAGTAACTCTCCCCGTGTAACACTGACTGAGTCAGAGCGTAACTCTCCCCGTGTAACACTGACATAGTCAGAGAGAGAGTAACTCTCCCCGTGTAACACTGACACAGTCAGAGAGAGAGTAACTCTCCCCGTGTAACACTGACACAGTCAGAGAGAGAGTAACTCTCCCCGTGTAACACTGACACAGTCAGAGAGAGAGTAACTCTCCCCGTGTAACACTGACTGAGTCAGAGCGTAACTCTCCCCGTGTAACACTGACTGAGTCAGAGAGAGAGTAACTCTCCCCGTGTAACACTGACACAGTCAGGGAGAGAATAACTCTCCCGTGTAACACTGACACAGTCAGAGAGAGAGTAACTCTCCCCGTGTAACACTGACACAGTCAGAGAGAGAGTAACTCTCCCCGTGTAACACTGACTGAGTCAGAGAGAGAGTAACTCTCCCCGTGTAACACTGACACAGTCAGAGAGAGAGTAACTCTCCCCGTGTAACACTGACACAGTCAGAGAGAGAGTAACTCTCCCCGTGTAACACTGACACAGTCAGAGAGAGAGTAACTCTCCCCGTGTAGCACTGACACAGTCAGGGAGAGAGTAACTCTCCCCGTGTAACACTGACTGAGTCAGAGAGAGAGAAACTCTCCCCGTGTAACACTGACTGAGTCAGAGAGAGAGAAACTCTCCCCGTGTAACACTGACATAGTCGGAGAGAGTAACTCTCCCCGTGTAACACTGACACAGTCAGAGAGAGTAACTCTCCCCGTGTAACACTGACACAGTCAGAGAGAGAGAAACTCTCCCCGTGTAACACTGACACAGTCAGGGAGAGATTAACTCTCCCGTGTAACACTGACTGAGTCAGAGAGAGAGTAACTCTCCCCGTGTAACACTGACACAGTCAGAGAGAGTAACTCTCCCCGTGTAACACTGACACAGTCAGAGAGAGAGAAACTCTCCCCGTGTAACACTGACACAGTCAGGGAGAGATTAACTCTCCCGTGTAACACTGACTGAGTCAGAGAGAGAGTAACTCTCCCCGTGTAACACTGACTGAGTCAGAGAGAGAGAAACTCTCCCCGTGTAACACTGACACAGTCAGAGAGAGAGTAACTCTCCCCGTGTAACACTGACACAGTCAGAGAGAGAGTAACTCTCCCCGTGTAGCACTGACACAGTCAGGGAGAGAGTAACTCTCCCCGTGTAACACTGACTGAGTCAGAGAGAGAGAAACTCTCCCCGTGTAACACTGACTGAGTCAGAGAGGGAGAAACTCTCCCCGTGTAACACTGACATAGTCAGAGAGAGTAACTCTCCCCGTGTAACACTGACACAGTCAGGGAGAGATTAACTCTCCCGTGTAACACTGACTGAGTCAGAGAGAGAGTAACTCTCCCCGTGTAACACTGACTGAGTCAGAGAGAGAGAAACTCTCCCCGTGTAACAGTGACACAGTCAGAGAGAGAGTAACAGAGCGGGGGCAGTGGGGGGGGGGCATGAGGTTGAGACGGTGAAGGGGGGAGTCCCGTTGCAGTGTGTGTTTTCATAGGATTTACAGTGCAGAAGGAGGCCATTCGGCCCATCGAGTCTGCACCGGCTCTTGGAAAGAGCACCCAACCCAAGGTCAACACCTCCATCCTATTCCCATAACCCAGTAACACCACCCAACACTAAGGGCAATTTATCACGGCCAATCCACCTAACCTGCACATCTTTGGGATGTGGGAGGAAACCGGAGCACCCGGAGGAAACCCACGCAGACACGGGGAGAACGTGCAGACTCCGCACAGACAGTGACCCAGCGGGGAATCGAACCTGGGACTCTGGAGCTGTGAAGCAATTGTGCTATCCACAATGCTACCATGTTGATCAGGGAGCAGTGAGGGGGACCCCCTGGAGGATCGCTCAGGTCCCAGCACCACCTCTGCAGCCAACCCGAGGTCGCGCTGGGCCATGTTGTACTCGAGGCAGACAGTCCGTGCGACCTCACTCAGCTCCATCTCGGGTGTGTCTCGGGTACGATTCGGCTGTTGCCGGCCCGTATTGTCATCGCTCTCCTCGGACACCCTCTCAGGCACATACTCTCTCACTCACTCTCGCTCTCTCTCCCTACCACGGTCCCTCGCCCCCTCCCTCCTGCTCCCTCGCCCCCTCCCTCCTGCTCCCTCGCCCCCTTCCTCCTGCTCCCTCGCCCCCTCCCTCCTGCTCCCCCGCCCCCTCCCTCCTGCTCCCTCGCCCCCTCCCTCCTGCTCCCTCGCCCCCTCCCATCTCCTCCCTCGCCCCCTCCCTCCTGCTCCCCCGCCCCCTCCCTCCTGCTCCCTCGCCCCCTCCCTCCTGCTCCCTCGCCCCCTCCCTCCTGCTCCCTCGCCCCCTCCCTCCTGCTCCCTCGCCCCCTCCCATCTCCTCCCTCGCCCCCTCCCTCCTGCTCCCTCGCCCCCTCCCTCCTGCTCCCTCGCCCCCTCCCTCCTGCTCCCTCGCCCCCTCCCATCTCCTCCCTCGCCCCCTCCCTCCTGCTCCCTCGCCCCCTCCCTCCTGCTCCCTCGCCCCTCCCTCGCCCCCTCCCTCCTGCTCCCTTCGCCCCTCCCTCCTGCTCCCTCGCCCCCTCCCTCCTGCTCCCTCGCCCCCTCCCTCCTGCTCCCTCGCCCCCTCCCTCCTGCTCCCTCGCCCCCTCCCTCCTGCTCCCTCGCCCCCTCCCTCCTGCTCCCTCGCCCCCTCCCTCCTGCTCCCTCGCCCCCTCCCTCCTGTCTCTCTCACTCTGTCTCTCTCGCTCTGTCTCTCTTGCTCTGTCTCTCTCTCTGTCTCTCTCTCTCTGTCTCTCTCTCTGTCTCTCTCTCTGTCTCTCTCTCTGTCTCTCTCTCTGTCTCTCTCTGTCTCTCTCTCTGTCTCTCTCTCTGTCTCTCTCTCTGTCTCTCGCTCTGTCTCTCTCGCTCTGTCTCTCTCGCTCTGTCTCTCTCGCTCTGTCTCTCTCGCTCTGTCTCTCTCGCTCTGTCTCTGTCTCTCTCGCTCTGTCTCTCTCGCTCTGTCTCTCTCTCTCTCTCTCTCTCTCGCGCTCTCTCTCTGTCTCTCTCGCTCTGTCTCTCTCGCTCTGTCTCTCTCGCTCTGCCTCTCTCGCTCTGTCTCTCTCGCTCTGTCTCTCTCGCTCTGTCTCTCTCGCTTTGTCTCTCTCGCTTTGTCTCTCTCGCTTTGTCTCTCTCGCTTTGTCTCTCTTGCTCTGTCTCTCTCTCTGTCTCTCTCTCTGTCTCTCTCTCTGTCTCTCTCTCTCTGTCTCTCTCTCTGTCTCTCTCTCTGTCTCTCTCTCTGTCTCTCTCTCTGTCTCTCTCTCTGTCTCTCTTGCTCTGTCTCTCTGTCTCTCTCTGTCTCTCTCGCTCTGTCTCTCTCGCTCTGTCTCTGTCTCTTTCTCTGTCTCTCTCTCTGTCTCTCTTGTGGTGTTGGGCGTTCTGACACACAGATGAGCCAACACGGTTGTATATGGTACAACGCTATTTTATTTAAACTTTCTATGTGCAGTTTTGTCTTGATACTCTGCACGTGGGGATTCCCTGTTTGTGATGTTAAAACAGGTCGTGTCCGTGTCCTTGTCCCCAGACCTACTGTCCACCAGGTGTCGTGTTTGTGCTTTTATATGGTTCCTGTCTTTGTGTGTGATTGGTTGTGGTGTTGTGTGTTCTGATTTGTCTGTTGGTGTGTCCATCATGATGTGTGTGTTTGAATATCATGACATCTCTCTCTGTCTCTCTCTCTGTCTCTCTCTCTCTGTCTCTCTCTCTCTGTCTCTCTGTCTCTGTCTCTCTGTCTCTCTGTCTCTCTCTCTGTCTCTCTGTCTCTCTCTCTGTCTCTCTCTCTCTGTCCCTCTGTGTCTCTCTCTCTCTCCTCCAAAACCCTTCTTACCGATTTCAGGGTAACCATCTCAGTTGCGTCTCTCGTACATCTACTCTAAACCTTGCCCCTCTCACCTTAAACCTATGCCCCCTCGTAATTGACCCCTCTACCCTGGGGAAAAGCCTCTGACTATCCACTCTGTCTATGCCCCTCATAATTTTGTAGATCTCTATCATAAGAACATAAGAACTAGGAGCAGGAGTCGGCCATCTGGCCCCTCGAGCCTGCTCCACCATTCAATGAGATCATGGCTGATCTTTTGTGGACTCAGCTCCACTTTCTGGCCCGAACACCATAACCCTTAATCCCTTTATTCTTCAAAAAACTATCTATCTTTATCTTAAAAAGATTTAATGAAGGAGCCTCTACTGCTTCACTGGGGAAGGAATTCCATAGATTCACAACCCTTTGGGTGAAGAAGATTCTCCTAAACTCAGTCCTAAATCTACTTCCCCTTATTTTGAGGCTATGCCCCCTAGTTCTGCTTTCACCCGCCAGTGGAAACAGCCTGCCCGCATCTATCCTATCTGTTCCCTTCATAATCTTATATGGTTCTATAAGATCCCCCCGCATCCTTCTAAATTCCAACGAGTACAGTCCCAGTCTACTCAACCTCTCCTCGTAATCCAACCCCTTCAGCTCTGGGATTAACCTAGTGAATCTCCTCTGCACACCCTCCAGTGCCAGTACGTCCTTTCTCAAGTAAGGAGACCAAAACTGAACACAATACTCCAGGTGTGGCCTCACTAACACCTTATACAATTGCAGCAGAACCTCCCTAGTCTTAAACTCCATCCCTCTAGCAATGAAGGACAAAATTCCATTTGCCTTCTTAATCACCTGTTGCACCTGTAAACCAACTTTTTGCGACTCATGTACTAGCACACCCAGGTCTCTCTGCACAGCAGCATGTTTTAATATTTTATCATTTAAATAATAATCCCTTTTGCTGTTATTCCTACCAAAATGGATAATCTCACATTTGTCAACATTGTATTCCATCTGCCAGACCCTAGCCCATTCGCTTAGCCTATCCAAATCCCTCTGCAGACTTCCAGTATCCTCTGCACTTTTTGCTTTACCACTTATCTTAGTGTCGTCTGCAAACTTGGTCCCCAACTCCAAATCATCTATGTAAATTGTGAACAGTTGTGGGCCCAACACTGATCCCTGAGGGACACCACTAGCTACTGATTGCCAACCAGAGAAACACCCATTAATCCCCACTCTTTGCTTTCTATTAATTAACCAATCCTCTATCCATGCTACTACTTTCCCCTTAACGCCATGCATCTTTATCTTATGCAACAACCTTTTGTGTGGCACCTTGTCAAAGGCTTTCTGGAAATCTAGATATACCACATCCACTGGCTCCCCGTTATCTACCGCACTGTTAATGTCCTCAAAAAATTCCACTAAATTAGTTAGGCACGACCTGCCCTTTATGAACCCATGCTGCGTCTGTCCAATGGGACAATTTCCATCCAGATGCCTCGCTATTTCTTCCTTGATGATAGATTCCAGCATCTTCCCTACTACCGAAGTTAAGCTCACTGGCCTATAATTACCCGCTTTCTGCCTACCTCCTTTTTTAAACATTTTGTAGACCTATATCAGGTCTCCCCTCAACCTCCTTCGTTCCAGAGAGAACAAACCGAGTTTATTCAATCGCTCCTCAGAGCTAATGCCCTCCATACCAGGCAACATTCTGGTAAATCTCTTATGCACCCTCTCTAAAGCCTCCACATCCTTCTGGAGCCGACATTTTAATTTTCCCCGAGAAAGTTGACAAACGGCTGCCCCCTCCGGGTGAACCCCAGCATTGACCCCCTCAAGGCGAACTTTATCTTCTCGAGACTGAGAAACCCAGCCATGTCGCTGACCCAGGTCTCTACACTCGGGGGGGCTTCGAGTCCCTCCACATTGGAAAGGGATGGAAAGGGATAAGTATACACCGCAGGGCAAGAGTTATAGCTGGGGGAAGGGCAATTATGATGCCATTAGACGTGACTTGGGGGGGATAAGGTGGAGAAGTAGGCTGCAAGTGTTGGGCACACTGGATAAGTGGGGCTTGTTCAAGGATCAGCTACTGCGTGTTCTTGATAAGTACGTACCGGTCAGACAGGGAGGAAGGCGTAGAGCGAGGGAACCGTGGTTTACCAAGGAAGTGGAATCTCTTGTTAAGAGGAAGAAGGAGGCCTATGTGAAGATGAAGTGTGAAGTTTCAGTTGGGGCGATGGATAGTTACAAGGTAGCGAGGAAGGATCTAAAGAGAGAGCTAAGACGAGCAAGGAGGGGACATGAGAAGTATTTGGCAGGAAGGATCAAGGAAAACCCAAAAGCTTTCTATAGGTATGTCAGGAATAAGCGAATGACTAGGGAAAGAGTAGGACCAGTCAAGGACAGGGATGGGAAATTGTGTGTGGAGTCTGAAGAGATAGGCGAGATACTAAATGAATATTTTTCGTCAGTATTCACTCAGGAAAAAGATAATGTTGTGGAGGAGAATGCTGAGTCCCAGGCTAATAGAATAGATGGCATTGAGGTACGTAGGGAAGAGGTGTTGGCAATTCTGGACAGGCTTAAAATAGATAAGTCCCCAGGACCTGATGGGATTTATCCTAGGATTCTCTGGGAGGCCAGGGAAGAGATTGCTGGACCTTTGGCTTTGATTTTTATGTCATCATTGGCTACAGGAATAGTGCCAGAGGACTGGAGGACAGCAAATGTGGTCCCTTTGTTCAAAAAGGGGAGCAGAGACAACCCCGGCAACTATAGACCGGTGAGCCTCACGTCTGTAGTGGGTAAAGTCTTGGAGGGGATTATAAGAGACAAGATTTATAATCATCTAGATAGGAATAATATGATCAGGGATAGTCAGCATGGCTTTGTGAAGGGTAGGTCATGCCTCACAAACCTTATTGAGTTCTTTGAGAAGGTGACTGAACAGGTAGACGAGGGTAGAGCAGTTGATGTGGTGTATATGGATTTCAGCAAAGCGTTTGATAAGGTTCCCCACGGTAGGCTATTGCAGAAAATACGGAGGCTGGGGATTGAGGGTGATTTAGAGATGTGGATCAGAAATTGGCTAGCTGAAAGAAGACAGAGGGTGGTGGTTGATGGGAAATGTTCAGAATGGAGTACAGTCACAAGTGGAGTACCACAAGGATCTGTTCTGGGGCCGTTGCTGTTTGTCATTTTTATCAATGACCTAGAGGAAGGCGCAGAAGGGTGTGTGAGTAAATTTGCAGACGATACTAAAGTCGGTGGTGTTGTCGATAGTGTGGAAGGATGTAGCAGGTTACAGAGGGATATAGATAAGCTGCAGAGCTGGGCTGAGAGGTGGCAAATGGAGTTTAATGTAGAGAAGTGTGAGGTGATTCACTTTGGAAGGAATAACAGGAATGCGGAATATTTGGCTAATGGTAAAGTTCTTGAAAGTGTGGATGAGCAGAGGGATCTAGGTGTCCATGTACATAGATCCCTGAAAGTTGCCACCCAGGTTGATAGGGTTGTGAAGAAGGCCTATGGAGTGTTGGCCTTTATTGGTAGAGGGATTGAGTTCCGGAGTCGGGAGGTCATGTTGCAGCTGTACAGAACTCTGGTACGGCCGCATTTGGAGTATTGCATACAGTTCTGGTCACCGCATTATAGGAAGGACGTGGAGGCTTTGGAGCGGGTGCAGAGGAGATTTACCAGGATGTTGCCTGGTATGGAGGGAAAATCTTATGAGGAAAGGCTGATGGACTTGAGGTTGTTTTCGTTGGAGAGAAGAAGGTTAAGAGGAGACTTAATTGAGGCATACAAAATGATCAGGGGGTTGGAGAGGGTGGACAGTGAGAGCCTTCTCCCGCGGATGGAAATGGCTGGCACGAGGGGACATAACTTTAAACTGAGGGGTAATAGATATAGGACAGAGGTCAGAGGTAGGTTCTTTACGCAAAGAGTAGTGAGGCCGTGGAATGCCCTACCTGCTACAGTAGTGAACTCTCCAACATTGAGGGCATTTAAAAGTTTATTGGATAAACATATGGATGATAATGGCATAGTGTAGGTTAGATGGCTTTTGTTTCGGTGCAACATCGTGGGCCGAAGGGCCTGTACTGCCTTGTATTGTTCTATGTTCTATGTTCTATGTTCTAAGGGCAGAGAGGGAATGGGTGGCTGCCAACCAGAGTAAAAGCTCCAGGCAGATTGTGGAGGAGCCCCCGCGTCCATCTCCCCCTCCAACGAGTTCTCCGTTTTCAATAGTGATTGGGGGTGGGTCTCAATGCAACAAGAGCCAGTCCGTGCCCCCCCCCCCCCCCCCACCTGCCGAGTGGCCCAGCTGCACAGCGGGGGCAATAAGAGAGTGGGAGAGCCGCAGTGATAGGGGATTCTATCGTCCGGGGAATGGATAGCTGTTTCTGTGGCCAGAGACGGCACTCCAAAATGGTGCGTTGCCCCCCTGGTGCCAGGGTCAGGGATGTCACTGAGCGGCTGCAGGACATTGCGAAAGGGGGAGGGTGAACAGCCAGAGATGTGGTCCATATCGGTACCAAACGTGGCTGTAAGGCTGAGGTCCCGAATGCGGAAAGCAGGGAATAAATTAAAAAGCAGGACGTCCGAAGGTGCGAATCTCGGGATGACTCCCAGTGTCACGTGCCAGCGGGATCAGGAATAGGCGAATAGCCCAGATGATTGCGTGGCTGGAGAGGTGGTGCAGGAGGGAGGGATTTAGATTTCCCGTGTGTGCGTGTGTTTCCTCCGGGTGCTCCGGTTTCCTCCCAGTCCAAAGATGTGCGGGTTAGGTGGATTGGCCGTGATAAATCACCGCTTATTTCCCAGGGTTGTGTGAGCTAGGCGGGGGTACTGGATTGCAGGGACTTGGTTAGGGAGCTCTTTCAGAGGGTTGGTACCGACGCGATGGGCCGAAAGGCCTTCTCCTGTACTCCGGGGATTCTATGATTCAGTTTAGAATTCAGCAAAAGACCAAGACGTTGATTGAGGGGAAGAAATAGAGAATGACAGTAAACTTGGAAGTCATATAAAAGTTTCTGCAAGTGTCTGAAAGGAAAAAGATCACTACAGCCTCCGAAAAGGAAGAATTTATATACGGAAATGAGGAAATGGCTTCACAAGGAAAATGCAACGTTCCAGAATATTTTTTGTCGAGGGGGGGTGACGGGGTAAGGGGTGTCGGGTGGCACATGGTGGGACATGCTCCCACGGGGAGTGGGGAGAATGTGGGACTCGCTCCCACGGGCAGTGGGGAGAATGTGGGACTCGCTCCCACAGGGGAGTGGGGAGAATGTGGGACTCGCTCCCACAGGGAGTGGGGAGAATGTGGGATTTCGCTCCCACAGGGAGTGGGGAGAATGTGGGATTTCGCTCCCACAGGGAGTGGGGAGAATGTGGGACTCGCTCCCACAGGGAGTGGGGAGAATGTGGGACTCGCTCCCACAGGGAGTGGGGAGAATGTGGGACTCGCTCCCACAGGGAGTGGGGAGAATGTGGGATTTCGCTCCCACAGGGAGTGGGGAGAATGTGGGACTCGCTCCCACAGGGAGTGGGGAGAATGTGGGACTCGCTCCCACGGGCAGTGGGGAGAATGTGGGACTCGCTCCCACAGGGAGGGGGAGAATGTGGGACTCGCTCCCACGGGGAGTGGGGAGAATCTGGGACTCGCTCCCACGGGCAGTGGGGAGAATGTGGGACTCGCTCCCACAGGGGAGTGGGGAGAATGTGGGACTCGCTCCCACAGGGAGTGGGGAGAATGTGGGATTTCGCTCCCACAGGGAGTGGGGAGAATGTGGGATTTCGCTCCCACAGGGAGTGGGGAGAATGTGGGACTCGCTCCCACAGGGAGTGGGGAGAATGTGGGACTCGCTCCCACAGGGAGTGGGGAGAATGTGGGACTCGCTCCCACAGGGAGTGGGGAGAATGTGGGATTTCGCTCCCACAGGGAGTGGGGAGAATGTGGGACTCGCTCCCACAGGGAGTGGGGAGAATGTGGGATTTCGCTCCCACAGGGAGTGGGGAGAATGTGGGACTCGCTCCCACAGGGAGTGGGGAAAATGTGGGACTCGCTCCCACAAGGAGTGGGGAGAATGTGGGACCCGCTTCCACGGGGAGCGGGGAGAATGTGGGATTTCGCTCCCACAGGGGAGTGGGGAGAATGTGGGACTCGCTCCCACAGGGAGGGGGGAGAATGTGGGACTCGCTCCCACAGGGAGTGGGGAGGATGTGGGACTCGCTCCCACAGGGAGGGGGGAGAATGTGGGACTCGCTCCCGCAGGGAGTGGGGAGGATGTGGGACTCGCTCCCTGTGGTGAATGTATAATTACTGATAATTCACCAGTGCACTGTGTTATGTTATTAACCCTGTGGGCTCTACCTATGGGCCACTGTGTGGCTTCACCCACAGGGGATATGTTGGGGCGAGTACGGGCTCCGCCCATGGCTCCGCCCCCATCTCCTCCCTCGCCCCCTCCCTCCTGCTCCCTCGCCCCCTCCCTCCTGCTCCCTCGCCCCCTCCCTCCTGCTCCCTCGCCCCCTCCCATCTCCTCCCTCGCCCCCTCCCTCCTGCTCCCTCGCCCCCTCCCTCCTGCTCCCTCGCCCCTCCCTCGCCCCCTCCCTCCTGCTCCCTTCGCCCCTCCCTCCTGCTCCCTCGCCCCCTCCCTCCTGCTCCCTCGCCCCCTCCCTCCTGCTCCCTCGCCCCCTCCCTCCTGCTCCCTCGCCCCCTCCCTCCTGCTCCCTCGCCCCCTCCCTCCTGCTCCCTCGCCCCCTCCCTCCTGTCTCTCTCACTCTGTCTCTCTCGCTCTGTCTCTCTTGCTCTGTCTCTCTCTCTGTCTCTCTCTCTCTGTCTCTCTCTCTGTCTCTCTCTCTGTCTCTCTCTCTGTCTCTCTCTCTGTCTCTCTCTCTGTCTCTCTCGCTCTGTCTCTCTCGCTCTGTCTCTCTCGCTCTGTCTCTGTCTCTCTCGCTCTGTCTCTCTCGCTCTGTCTCTCTCTCTCTCTCTCTCTCTCTCGCGCTCTCTCTCTGTCTCTCTCGCTCTGTCTCTCTCGCTCTGTCTCTCTCGCTCTGTCTCTCTCGCTCTGTCTCTCTCGCTCTGTCTCTCTCGCTCTGTCTCTCTCGCTCTGTCTCTCTCGCTCTGTCTCTCTCGCTTTGTCTCTCTCGCTTTGTCTCTCTCGCTTTGTCTCTCTTGCTCTGTCTCTCTCTCTGTCTCTCTCTCTGTCTCTCTCTCTGTCTCTCTCTCTCTGTCTCTCTCTCTGTCTCTCTCTCTGTCTCTCTCTCTGTCTCTCTCTCTGTCTCTCTTGCTCTGTCTCTCTGTCTCTCTCTGTCTCTCTCGCTCTGTCTCTCTCGCTCTGTCTCTGTCTCTTTCTCTGTCTCTCTCTCTGTCTCTCTTGTGGTGTTGGGCGTTCTGACACACAGATGAGCCAACACGGTTGTATATGGTACAACGCTATTTTATTTAAACTTTCTATGTGCAGTTTTGTCTTGATACTCTGCACGTGGGGATTCCCTGTTTGTGATGTTAAAACAGGTCGTGTCCGTGTCCTTGTCCCCAGACCTACTGTCCACCAGGTGTCGTGTTTGTGCTTTTATATGGTTCCTGTCTTTGTGTGTGATTGGTATTGTGTGTTCTGATTTGTCTGTTGGTGTGTCCATCATGATGTGTGTGTTTGAATATCATGACATCTCTCTCTGTCTCTCTCTCTGTCTCTCTCTCTCTGTCTCTCTCTCTCTGTCTCTCTCTCTCTGTCTCTCTGTCTCTGTCTCTCTGTCTCTCTCTCTGTCTCTCTGTCTCTCTCTCTGTCTCTCTCTCTCTGTCCCTCTGTCTCTGTCTCTCTGTCTCTCTCTCTGTCTCTCTCTCTCTGTCTCTCTCTCTCTGTCTCTCTCTCTCTGTCTCTCTCTCTCTGTCTCTCTCTCTCTGTCTCTCTGTCTCTGTCTCTCTGTCTCTCTCTCTGTCTCTCTGTCTCTCTCTCTGTCCCTCTGTGTCTCTCTCTCTCTCCTCCAAAACCCTTCTTACCGATTTCAGGGTAACCATCTCAGTTGCGTCTCTCGTACATCTACTCTAAACCTTGCCCCTCTCACCTTAAACCTATGCCCCCTCGTAATTGACCCCTCTACCCTGGGGAAAAGCCTCTGACTATCCACTCTGTCTATGCCCCTCATAATTTTGTAGATCTCTATCATAAGAACATAAGAACTAGGAGCAGGAGTCGGCCATCTGGCCCCTCGAGCCTGCTCCACCATTCAATGAGATCATGGCTGATCTTTTGTGGACTCAGCTCCACTTTCCGGCCCGAACACCATAACCCTTAATCCCTTTATTCTTCAAAAAACTATCTATCTTTATCTTAAAAAGATTTAATGAAGGAGCCTCTACTGCTTCACTGGGGAAGGAATTCCATAGATTCACAACCCTTTGGGTGAAGAAGATTCTCCTAAACTCAGTCCTAAATCTACTTCCCCTTATTTTGAGGCTATGCCCCCTAGTTCTGCTTTCACCCGCCAGTGGAAACAGCCTGCCCGCATCTATCCTATCTGTTCCCTTCATAATCTTATATGGTTCTATAAGATCCCCCCGCATCCTTCTAAATTCCAACGAGTACAGTCCCAGTCTACTCAACCTCTCCTCGTAATCCAACCCCTTCAGCTCTGGGATTAACCTAGTGAATCTCCTCTGCACACCCTCCAGTGCCAGTACGTCCTTTCTCAAGTAAGGAGACCAAAACTGAACACAATACTCCAGGTGTGGCCTCACTAACACCTTATACAATTGCAGCAGAACCTCCCTAGTCTTAAACTCCATCCCTCTAGCAATGAAGGACAAAATTCCATTTACCTTCTTAATCACCTGTTGCACCTGTAAACCAACTTTTTGCGACTCATGTACTAGCACACCCAGGTCTCTCTGCACAGCAGCATGTTTTAATATTTTATCATTTAAATAATAATCCCTTTTGCTGTTATTCCTACCAAAATGGATAATCTCACATTTGTCAACATTGTATTCCATCTGCCAGACCCTAGCCCATTCGCTTAGCCTATCCAAATCCCTCTGCAGACTTCCAGTATCCTCTGCACTTTTTGCTTTACCACTTATCTTAGTGTCGTCTGCAAACTTGGTCCCCAACTCCAAATCATCTATGTAAATTGTGAACAGTTGTGGGCCCAACACTGATCCCTGAGGGACACCACTAGCTACTGATTGCCAACCAGAGAAACACCCATTAATCCCCACTCTTTGCTTTCTATTAATTAACCAATCCTCTATCCATGCTACTACTTTCCCCTTAACGCCATGCATCTTTATCTTATGCAACAACCTTTTGTGTGGCACCTTGTCAAAGGCTTTCTGGAAATCTAGATATACCACATCCACTGGCTCCCCGTTATCTACCGCACTGTTAATGTCCTCAAAAAATTCCACTAAATTAGTTAGGCACGACCTGCCCTTTATGAACCCATGCTGCGTCTGTCCAATGGGACAATTTCCATCCAGATGCCTCGCTATTTCTTCCTTGATGATAGATTCCAGCATCTTCCCTACTACCGAAGTTAAGCTCACTGGCCTATAATTACCCGCTTTCTGCCTACCTCCTTTTTTAAACATTTTGTAGACCTATATCAGGTCGCCCCTCAACCTCCTTCGTTCCAGTGAGAACAAACCGAGTTTATTCAATCGCTCCTCATAGCTTATGCCCTCCATACCAGGCAACATCCTGGTAAATCTCTTATGCACCCTCTCTAAAGCCTCCACATCCTTCTGGAGCCGACATTTTAATTTTCCCCGAGAAAGTTGACAAACGGCTGCCCCCTCCGGGTGAACCCCAGCATTGACCCCCTCAAGGCGAACTTTATCTTCTCGAGACTGAGAAACCCAGCCATGTCGCTGACCCAGGTCTCTACACTCGGGGGGGCTTCGAGTCCCTCCACATTGGAAAGGGATGGAAAGGGATAAGTATACACCGCAGGGCAAGAGTTATAGCTGGGGGAAGGGCAATTATGATGCCATTAGACGTGACTTGGGGGGGATAAGGTGGAGAAGTAGGCTGCAAGTGTTGGGCACACTGGATAAGTGGGGCTTGTTCAAGGATCAGCTACTGCGTGTTCTTGATAAGTACGTACCGGTCAGACAGGGAGGAAGGCGTAGAGCGAGGGAACCGTGGTTTACCAAGGAAGTGGAATCTCTTGTTAAGAGGAAGAAGGAGGCCTATGTGAAGATGAAGTGTGAAGTTTCAGTTGGGGCGATGGATAGTTACAAGGTAGCGAGGAAGGATCTAAAGAGAGAGCTAAGACGAGCAAGGAGGGGACATGAGAAGTATTTGGCAGGAAGGATCAAGGAAAACCCAAAAGCTTTCTATAGGTATGTCAGGAATAAGCGAATGACTAGGGAAAGAGTAGGACCAGTCAAGGACAGGGATGGGAAATTGTGTGTGGAGTCTGAAGAGATAGGCGAGATACTAAATGAATATTTTTCGTCAGTATTCACTCAGGAAAAAGATAATGTTGTGGAGGAGAATGCTGAGTCCCAGGCTAATAGAATAGATGGCATTGAGGTACGTAGGGAAGAGGTGTTGGCAATTCTGGACAGGCTTAAAATAGATAAGTCCCCAGGACCTGATGGGATTTATCCTAGGATTCTCTGGGAGGCCAGGGAAGAGATTGCTGGACCTTTGGCTTTGATTTTTATGTCATCATTGGCTACAGGAATAGTGCCAGAGGACTGGAGGACAGCAAATGTGGTCCCTTTGTTCAAAAAGGGGAGCAGAGACAACCCCGGCAACTATAGACCGGTGAGCCTCACGTCTGTAGTGGGTAAAGTCTTGGAGGGGATTATAAGAGACAAGATTTATAATCATCTAGATAGGAATAATATGATCAGGGATAGTCAGCATGGCTTTGTGAAGGGTAGGTCATGCCTCACAAACCTTATTGAGTTCTTTGAGAAGGTGACTGAACAGGTAGACGAGGGTAGAGCAGTTGATGTGGTGTATATGGATTTCAGCAAAGCGTTTGATAAGGTTCCCCACGGTAGGCTATTGCAGAAAATACGGAGGCTGGGGATTGAGGGTGATTTAGAGATGTGGATCAGAAATTGGCTAGCTGAAAGAAGACAGAGGGTGGTGGTTGATGGGAAATGTTCAGAATGGAGTACAGTCACAAGTGGAGTACCACAAGGATCTGTTCTGGGGCCGTTGCTGTTTGTCATTTTTATCAATGACCTAGAGGAAGGCGCAGAAGGGTGTGTGAGTAAATTTGCAGACGATACTAAAGTCGGTGGTGTTGTCGATAGTGTGGAAGGATGTAGCAGGTTACAGAGGGATATAGATAAGCTGCAGAGCTGGGCTGAGAGGTGGCAAATGGAGTTTAATGTAGAGAAGTGTGAGGTGATTCACTTTGGAAGGAATAACAGGAATGCGGAATATTTGGCTAATGGTAAAGTTCTTGAAAGTGTGGATGAGCAGAGGGATCTAGGTGTCCATGTACATAGATCCCTGAAAGTTGCCACCCAGGTTGATAGGGTTGTGAAGAAGGCCTATGGAGTGTTGGCCTTTATTGGTAGAGGGATTGAGTTCCGGAGTCGGGAGGTCATGTTGCAGCTGTACAGAACTCTGGTACGGCCGCATTTGGAGTATTGCATACAGTTCTGGTCACCGCATTATAGGAAGGACGTGGAGGCTTTGGAGCGGGTGCAGAGGAGATTTACCAGGATGTTGCCTGGTATGGAGGGAAAATCTTATGAGGAAAGGCTGATGGACTTGAGGTTGTTTTCGTTGGAGAGAAGAAGGTTAAGAGGAGACTTAATTGAGGCATACAAAATGATCAGGGGGTTGGAGAGGGTGGACAGTGAGAGCCTTCTCCCGCGGATGGAAATGGCTGGCACGAGGGGACATAACTTTAAACTGAGGGGTAATAGATATAGGACAGAGGTCAGAGGTAGGTTCTTTACGCAAAGAGTAGTGAGGCCGTGGAATGCCCTACCTGCTACAGTAGTGAACTCTCCAACATTGAGGGCATTTAAAAGTTTATTGGATAAACATATGGATGATAATGGCATAGTGTAGGTTAGATGGCTTTTGTTTCGGTGCAACATCGTGGGCCGAAGGGCCTGTACTGCCTTGTATTGTTCTATGTTCTATGTTCTATGTTCTAAGGGCAGAGAGGGAATGGGTGGCTGCCAACCAGAGTAAAAGCTCCAGGCAGATTGTGGAGGAGCCCCCGCGTCCATCTCCCCCTCCAACGAGTTCTCCGTTTTCAATAGTGATTGGGGGTGGGTCTCAATGCAACAAGAGCCAGTCCGTGCCCCCCCCCCCCCCCCCACCTGCCGAGTGGCCCAGCTGCACAGCGGGGGCAATAAGAGAGTGGGAGAGCCGCAGTGATAGGGGATTCTATCGTCCGGGGAATGGATAGCTGTTTCTGTGGCCAGAGACGGCACTCCAAAATGGTGCGTTGCCCCCCTGGTGCCAGGGTCAGGGATGTCACTGAGCGGCTGCAGGACATTGCGAAAGGGGGAGGGTGAACAGCCAGAGATGTGGTCCATATCGGTACCAAACGTGGCTGTAAGGCTGAGGTCCCGAATGCGGAAAGCAGGGAATAAATTAAAAAGCAGGACGTCCGAAGGTGCGAATCTCGGGATGACTCCAGTGTCACGTGCCAGCGGGATCAGGAATAGGCGAATAGCCAGATGATTGCGTGGCTGGAGAGGTGGTGCAGGAGGGAGGGATTTAGATTTCCCGTGTGTGCGTGTGTTTCCTCCGGTGCTCCGGTTTTCCTCCCAGTCCAAAGATGTGCGGGTTAGGTGGATTGGCCGTGATAAATCACCGCTTATTTCCCAGGGTTGTGTGAGCTAGGCGGGGGTACTGATTGCAGGGACTTGGTTAGGGAGCTCTTTCAGAGGGTTGGGTACCGACGCGATGGGCCGAAAGGCCTTCTCCTGTACTCCGGGGATTCTATGATTCAGTTTAGAATTCAGCAAAAGACCAAGACGTTGATTGAGGGGAAGAAATAGAGAATGACAGTAAACTTGGAAGTCATATAAAAGTTTCTGCAAGTGTCTGAAAGGAAAAAGATCACTACAGCCTCCGAAAAGGAAGAATTTATATACGGAAATGAGGAAATGGCTTCACAAGGAAAATGCAACGTTCCAGAATATTTTTTGTCGAGGGGGGGTGACGGGGTAAGGGGTGTCGGGTGGCACATGGTGGGACATGCTCCCACGGGGAGTGGGGAGAATGTGGGACTCGCTCCCACGGGCAGTGGGGAGAATGTGGGACTCGCTCCCACAGGGGAGTGGGGAGAATGTGGGACTCGCTCCCACAGGGAGTGGGGAGAATGTGGGATTTCGCTCCCACAGGGAGTGGGGAGAATGTGGGATTTCGCTCCCACAGGGAGTGGGGAGAATGTGGGACTCGCTCCCAC
>NW_027309126.1:0-51189 GCF_047496885.1 Scyliorhinus torazame | reverse complement strand
GGAGCGTGTGTGTGTGGGGCGGTATGTGGGGGGGGGGAGTATGTGTGTGGGGGGGAGTGTGTTTGTGTGTGGGGAGGAGTGTGTGGGGGGAGTGTGTGTGTAGGTGTGTGTGGGGGGAGTGTGTATGTGTGTGGGGGTAGTGTGTGTGGGGGGAGTGTGTGTGGGGGGGGGAGTGTGTGTGTGGGGCAGATATGTGGGGGTGTGTGTGGGGTGAGAGTGTGTGTGTGGGGGGGAGTGTGTGTGTGTGGGCGGGGGTGTGGCTGAGTGTGTGTGGGTGGGGTGGATTGTGTGTGGGGGGGGGCTGAGTGTGTGTGGGTGGGGAGTGTGTGTGGGGGGAGAGTGTGTGTGGGGAGTGAGTGTGTGTGGGGGGGGAGTGTCTGTGTGGGGGGAGTGTGTGGGGGAGTGTGTGTGTGGGGGGGGAGTGTGTGTGTGTGGGGGGGGGAGTGTGTGTGTGTGGGGGGGGGGAGTGTGTGGAGAGGGGAGTGTGTGTGGGGGGCGTGTGTGTGGGGGGAGTGTGTGGGTGTGTGAGTTGTGGGGGAGGAGTGGGTGTGTGGGGGGGGGAATATGTGGGGGGGAGTGTGTGTGTGGGGGTGTGTGTGGGGAGAGTGTGTTTTTTGGGGGGGGAGTGTGTGTGTGGGCGGGGTGTAGGGGGCGCTGAGTGTGTGTGGGTGGGGAGTGTGTGTGGGGGGAGAGTGTGTGTGGGGAGTGAGCGTGTGTGTGTGTGTGTGGGGGGGGGTTCCTCAACTTCGTGACCAAAAACATTTCTCCGGGTGACAACAATGAGCATGTTTGTGACTCCAAACCCTCCTGATCAATCTCTCTCTGCCAGTGTCAGAGAAGTTTCATCTTTCCTCGCCGAACAAAGTGAGACAGAGAAAGTTTTCTTTCCGGAAAGTTGAGCCTGTGATTGTGGCTGAGGGGCGGTCACTTCCTTTTAAGGGCAATATGCAAATCAGCATAGCGGACATTTTAAGCCATATTTCTCCAACTAGAGAGGAACATTTCAACATTTGTCAGAACAAGACCGAAGATCTAAAGTTACTGGTGAAAGGAAATTGGAAGTAAAGGGACAGTTTGGCGGTGTAAATGCAGTAGAGTGTGAGTGAAGATGTGATGTGTGGTGTGGGCTGGGAGTGTGTACAGTTTTTAAAGCATACTTACCTGGCAGGGGTGAAACCATGATCAAAAAGGTGGTTCGCCCAGGACGAGGCTAGCCCATTGCAACTTCGGGTGTGCTGACGCCTGCGATGTCCCCAAATGCGGGATACTCGACTGCAAAATTTGTGGTAGTGGGGACTGCGTTCGCGCTCTCCCCTGGTTTACAAAACAAAAATAGAACTGCTCTTCATACAGTTGCCAGGAGGGCGCTCAACTCTTTCTATACCCATCCATTCTTTTGTATTTGCTCGTTACCTAGTCTTTCCACACAATAATTGCCCACCTCCATTATTTTACTCCCTTCCAATTATCAACAATTATTCCTTCTGCTCAGAGTTTATTACTCTGCCTGCAATCCACCCATAACTACAATTTATTTACCCCAGAAAAAATAACCCTCACCCCACGCAATTCTCCCCCTGACATTTTATTTGTGGTCGGCAAATTCCAAAACACCGTGGGCTGGATTCTCCAAATCCTCAGGCTAAGTGCTGATGCCAACGGAGGATCCGTGGAGTTTCACGATGGCAAAACTGACACAAAACCCTCACCAATTCCGCTACTTGTGAGTGGCTAGCAGCGGCGTTACGTGAAACACTCGTGGAACGCGCGGTAAATGGTTGGAGAAATCGCCAGGTCCCGTGCCGAGTGTTGCAGACTGGCACATTCCAAGGTCCAGGACTATGTGCTGAGGGACGCACTCAAGCTTGGGTCAGCTGCCGCCAAGGCGCAAAGGGGAAAGACCACTGTGTAAGGTCTCACCAGCAAATGTACACCGAGGGGCAGTTAACAGTGTAAACCCCCCTCGGTCTGGTCATTAACACTCCAATGTATAAAAGAAACATGACAATGTAAATCATAGATCATAGAATTTACAGTGCAGAAGGAGGCCATTCGGCCATCGAGTCTGCACTGGTTCTTGGAAAGAGCACCCTACCCAACGTCAACACCCCCACCCTATCCCCATAACCACATAACCCCTACCCAACACTAAGGGCAATTTGGACACTAAGAGCAATTTATCGTGGCCAATCCACCTAACCTGCACATCTTTGGACTGTGGGAGGAAACCGGAGCACCCGGAGGAAACCCACACAAACACGGGGAGGATGTGCAGACTCCTCACAGACAGTGACCCAAGCCGGAATCGAACCTGACCCTGGAGCTGTGAAGCAATTGTGCTCTCCACAATGCTACCGTTCTGCCCGTCTATAATGTTTAAGAAGGAATTACATAAGAACATAATTACTAGGAGCAGGAGTAGGCCATCTGGCCCCTCGAGCCTGCTCCTCCATTCAATGAGGTCATGGCTGATCTTTTGTAACGTAAAGAGCGATATGTGTGTAAGGTTATCAAAATTGAATGGAAGAAAGTCAAGGGAATGTGTAACTCTGATGGAAATGTACAGTCAAGACAATTCAAAATGTTCTGTAATGTTTATGATAGATTTTATGAATAAAGTATATTTTTTGAAGAAAAAAAAAGATCGGACACATTTCCATAAAGCAGGAATATCTCAATCAAACTTGAGTTCCCATAGACTTGTTAACACTTGACTGTATAAAGTAAATTCCACTGAGAGATTCCAAAAGCTGCCACGGAAATGACTGGTGAGATTAAATTTTGAAACAGAACTATTTTAACTGATGCCTCAATCCTATCACACAGAAATGTTGTACGTTTTGAACTTCCACTGTTTCTATCTTCTTATCATTGATAAAGAACATGGTTCGGCTGTTTAGCACCGGGCTAAATCGCTGGCTTTGAAAGCAGACCAAGGCAGGCCAGCAGCACGGTTCAATTCCCGTAACAGCCTTCCCGAACAGGAGCCGGAATGTGGCAACTCGGGGCTTTTCACAGTAACTTAATTGAAGCCTACTTGTGACAATAAGCAATTTTCATTTCATTTCTATCCTTTCTATGTCTAAATCACCTTGGGATTCTCAAACCCATTTATTAGAAGATTCAATGTACAAATAAATGATTGGAAAGGGAGAGATAGAAAGCTGGAGGGACAGAGACAGGGATATTTAACCCCAAACCCCCCTCAGAAATCCTTCCAACCCCACCGCCCTGTCTAAAACACAAACACCACCATTGAGGACAAACCTGTACCCAGGCTGCGGCCTATTCATTTCAGACCCACTCCCTCACCGCCTCCCGACTGCTTCACACTCAGTGAGCCAGTTTAATTTTAAATTGTGCGTGGTCACTAAGTTGACAGTTCAGGAAAGGCTGCAGGCCATTGGTGCACAGCAGGATCCCACACATAGCAATGTGATCCTGTCAGGGTGGGACAGGCAGGTGAGCAGGGGGGTGGGGGACATGTTCCTTCCCTTGACTGCTATATTCTTTCTTCAATCTCCCCTCGCCACCACCCCAACCTCTGAACAGCACGGGTATTCCAAGTCTCGAGACACATCCGCCCTCAGAAAGTTAAACTCCCCTCTTTAACCTGGGAAACCCACTGCCCGGTAAATCACCCTCCCAGCATTTATTGCTATTCTTTTCGCAAATCAAGGAATTCCCGGGAAGGTGTGCTGGAGGCTCCCCGGTGCAGTTTGTGGGGTGGTTTTTGTTGATTGAAGGTTTAAAGAGACACCAAGAAGGTGGAGAGAGATGGACAGATATCGGCAGAACGCTGGGGAGACAGAGGGAGAGAGACAAGAATGGAAAGAATGCAGAAAGAGAGAGACAGCCTCTCTTTTTCACTACCTCCCTCTCTGTCATTCTCCCTCTCTCTAATCTCCATCACCCCCCAGCCCCACATTCTTTCTGTACTTCTCTCTCTGTCTTGCTCATCCCAGTAGTTGTGAAGGAGAGAGAGAGAGAAAGAGAGGGTCACACACAGGAATCTAACAATCAGAACCACAGCAAACTGAATTCAAATGGCCCCCTGCGGATTTCATTGCACCCTCATATTTATGTCTCGGCCTAAAATACAGGCTTCATTCCAGAATTATACCCGCTTCAAGTTAAGGGACTTTAATTCCGCACCATCGAGATTACTTTAGTCGATGGATAAATTTTAAAAGTGACCCCGCTTTTGTTAATTTTGTGAATTCTGCAGGCAACTTATGCACAGGGAGATCCCAAAAATGATAACACTTTCCTTATTGAGTTCAGAGTTTCACATCGTGAATTTCTCTCTCTCTCTCTCTTTCTCTCTGTTTCTACACCATTGTTGCAATGTACAAACTGACAGCAGTATTGTTTGCACAGTAAGATCCCACAAGCAGAAATGTGATCCTGGCTGAATATCCCCTCAGTCATCTGTGGAAAGGGTTCATCAACTCCCTCATTCCCAAGACTTTCAAATTTGAGACCTTCGAACCCACTTTGCAGTCCATGTGCTATTTTATTTTAAGAGTTGTGATCTCAATTGCTTTGCGGGCAAAGGCCACAGGCCTGTGCGTGAACAGCAAGATCCCACAGCAGCAGCAATGTGAACCTAACCAGGCGGGGCGCTGTCTTTCCTCTCCCCCCCCCACTCCCTCACTCCTGCTACGAGCCTCATTCCCCCATTCCACCCTGGATCTAAACCCCTTCCTCCCCCCTCATCCTGTGTGTGTGGATTGGACCAAGTCTAAAGAACTCCCTTCAATCCTCGGAAAGAGTTAAACTGCCTCTCAAAACTAAGAAAACCCTTTTTAAAACAAAATCCATTGGTACAGAGAAAGATCCCAGAAGGTGCAGTCAGCAGTGTTGCGTGTCGTTTAAAATAGCTAACAGGTTATACAGAGAGTGAACGTGGCTCAGGCAATGAAATCAAACCCCCCTCCCTTTTGGGACATCCAGATTTAAAAGAACCCCTGTTATTTTGGGTTCATAAACAACATTTAGACAGCTTCATATTACAGATCTTTAATTTACTCTTTGTCACCCACCAAAGGGTTAATGTGTTTGTGTCTAAGTGCAAGGCCGGGGCGGCAATAAAGAGACAACTCACGTGTGTGCGGCCAGTGGAGTAGGCCTCAGTCCTTCCACTTGTCCTCTGGAGAATAGCCCTTGTCCAAAGATTCCTGCTCACATTGCAGTCTTCAAAATTCAAATTCCTGGGGAAAAGAGGGAGAAAGTTGACTGAAAGATGGGAAAACTGACACTATTTGATATAGCGAGATCCCAGGATCCACTTATCAGTTACACAAACTCTCAGCAATGTTCAAACACAAAAATGGTACAGCTTTCAACCAGAGGCTAAAAAAAGATGAGAGACAGTTTCCCCCTTCCCTTATGTTTCTCTCTGACTCTCAGTCCCTCACTCATTTATATTTCTGTCCCCCTCCCTCACTCACTATCCCTCAGTTATTAAAATTACACCTCGGTCAGGGTAATAACCAGACATAACTCACCCTGGGTTAAGCCTGCAGAACAGGCCTCAGCCAGCGCTGAGTTCAAATACTATTGGGAAATGATTAGAAACAGTATTGGTTGAGATCTCCTCAGAGATCTGTGTGCAGACCTACCCCATGACTTTCTGTCATGAATGTTTTCAGTCTGTCCGCTGCGATGGTTTGCTAAAGATGTGTCTTCACAGGAGAGGCCAGAGGCATTTGTCCTGTCTATGGTCATGTTAATTCAGGGCACAGCAACAGATCTAGCAATGTCCTGTCCTTACTTCAGTATTTATGTTAATATTTAATTCCCCCTGAGTTTCTGACTAGTTTGGGTTGTCTATTCATCTGTCTCCCGAGGAGGGGTTTCTATACAATGAGTAAAAACCAGCAAGAATTTCCCAGGACGGACCTGTCTTGGGAGTCTTTGATGGGAACAATCTTATTCTATGTTACTCACAGTCAGATTTCCTCAGTCAGCTGCTATATAAATTGGGATTCAATTTGATTTTTTTCACACTGTGAGATGTAAAGTTTATTCCTGAATCAATACAGGGTCATCGGCAACAACATCATTTTATTAGACAAGGAGGTTCAATGGGATTTTTCACTGAAATCCTCTGATGTCAATTCCTGAGATTAGAATTGATGTCAATTCCTGAGATTAGAATTTATAATGAAACAATTTAGATTAAATTAAAACAGTCAGTATGATCATCCCCAACTACTTTCTGTTAATTGATTTTTCGCAGCTGGATTCACACAATACAGACAGCAATGTCTCGTAGATATTGGAAGTGCCACAAATGTCGTCAAATGCAGTGCGTGGGGTCCCTCAATGTTTCAATCGTACTGAGGAACAGTCAGCCCACAGGGACAACATTTCTGTATAATAGGACTGATGCACAAGTTAAAATCGTTCACCTGAGGAAGGAGCAGCGCTCCGAAAGCTAGTGACATCGAAACAAACCTGTTGGACTTTAACCTGGTTTTGTAAGACTTCGTACTGTGCTCACCCCAGTCCAACGCCGGCATCTCTACATCATGGCTACCATCGACACCGCAAACTGCCGGCTCAAAGTGGAGAGGATCTCCAGGAAGGTCGCGCATATAGACACTGACATTAAGTTTCTACAAAGATGCAAGAAAGCAGACAAGATCCCGAAAGGGCTACAGATCACAAACCCACTCAAGTCGACCGACAACACTGACTACGCTGAGAGACTCTGCCGTCGCACCTCTCACACACTCCTCAACCACCTCGGCCGCCAGCTCTACAGCAGACGCAGCAACCTGGAAACCAAGATAGAGGCCATATTCTCAACTTGCGCTCAGGATGCAGCAGACCAGCTGCGGAACACCGCCAAACAGATGAGACAACAATACTATGCCACCTATATGCACACCAAGAACAGGAAGCTTGAGAAACTTGGCATCACCACCGGCAGCAACCAAGCCACCCCCGGTACCACAGTAGAAAATAATACAGGGAAATCTATTGTCAACTTGTCAGACTACACCCTTCAACCAGATAAAACCGAAGTCCTCAGCAGAGGGCTCAATTTCTGCACCACCACCTAAATGGACCCCATCAGCTTCGCGGCAGACGCGGAGGAATTCATCAGGCGAATGAGGCTCCAGGAATTCTTCCACAGACCCCCAAGAGGCCAACAGCGAACCCAAGGAGACTATCAATGAACCGGAACAGCAGACCAAGAGATCTGCGGTGCGGCAACCGAAGAGGAAAGAGTCGAATTGGACCCCTCCGGAAGGCCGCTGCCTTAGACTCGACATGTATGCTCAAGCCGTCAGGAGTCGAGTCAATGCCAGATTCATCAGTCGCATTCACAAGACAGCCCCGAACGTCACCCAAGCACAACGCAATGCCATCCGCCCTCTCAAGACCAACCGCAGCATCGTCATCAAACCAGCAGACAAAGGAGGGGCCACTGTCGTACTGAACAGAACGGACTACTGCAAAGAAGTATACCG
Source organism: Scyliorhinus torazame (assembly GCF_047496885.1). Classification (NCBI taxonomy): domain Eukaryota; kingdom Metazoa; phylum Chordata; class Chondrichthyes; order Carcharhiniformes; family Scyliorhinidae; genus Scyliorhinus; species Scyliorhinus torazame. The sequence continues at coordinate 43,705 of NW_027309126.1, read as the reverse complement.
ACAACTGAACAACCAAGAACACTACAGACAGTTACCCGCAGATCCGACCAAGGAACACATCCGCCAACTTAACAGACTGATCAAGACCTTGGATCCAGATCTGCAGAGCAGGCTACGTGCTCTCATCCCACGTACTCCCCGCGTTGGAGATCTCTACTGCCTCCCGAAAATACATAAGGCCAACACACCAGGCCGCCCTATCGTTTCAGGCAATGGGACCTTGTGTGAGAACCTCTCTGGCTACATCGAGGGCATCTTGAAACCCATCGTACAAGGTACGCCCAGCTTCTGTTGCGACACAACGGACTTCCAACAGAAACTCAGCAACCATGGACCAGTTGAACCAGGAACATTCCTCGTCACAATGGACGTCTCGGCACTCTACACCAGCATCCCCCATGACGGCGGCATTGCTGCAACAGCCTCAGTACTCAACACCGACAACTGCCAATCTCTAGACGCAATTCTGCAACTCATCCGCTTCATTCTGGATCACAACGTCTTCACCTTCAACAACAAGTTCTTCATCCAGATGCACGGAACAGCCATGGGGACCAAATTCGCACCCCAATACGCCAACATCTTCATGCACAAGTTTGAACAGGACCTACTCACCACACAGGACCTTCAACCGACGTTATACACCAGATACATCGATGACATTTTTTTCCTTTGGACCCACGGCAAAGAATCACTGAAATGACTACACGATGACATTAAAAAGTTCCAGCCAACCATCAGACTCACCATGGACTACTCTCCAAAATCAGTTGCATTCCCCGGAGCGGAGAAACGACGTCATCTTCTTCACAGCCTTCAACACGTCATTGATGACGATGAACATCTTACCAAGGTCATCCCCACACCCCCACTACTTGCCTTCAAACAACCGCGCAACCTCAAACAAACCATTGTTTGCAGCAAACTACCCAGTCTTCAGAACAGTGACCACGACACCACACAACCCTGCCATGGTAATCTCTGCAAGACGTGCCAGATCATCGACATGGATACCACTATTACACGTGAGAACACCACCCACCAGGTACGCGGTACATACTCGTGTGACTCGGCCAACGTTGTCTACCTCATACGCTGCAGGAAAGGATGTCCCAAAGCGTGGTACATTGGCGAGACAATGCAGACACTGCGACAACGATTGAACGGACATCGCGCAACAATCGCCAGGCAGGAATGTTCCCTTGCAGTCGGGGAACACTTCAGCAGTCAAGGGCATTCAGCCTCTGATCTCCGGGTAAGCGTTCTCCAAGGCGGCCTTCAGCACGCGCGACTACGCAGAATCGCCGAGCAGAAACTTATAGCCAAGTTCCGCACACATGAGTGCGGCCTCAACCGGGACCTGGGATTCATGTTGCATTACATTCATCCCCCACCATCTGGCCTGCGAAATCCTACCAACTGTCCTGGCTTGACACAATTCACACCTCTTTAACCTGGGGTTACCCCATCTCTGGATCTGCAAAGATTTAATCACCTGCTAATGGTCGCATTCCAAGCATTGTTTGGCATCTTTGGATTTGTCTATATATGTGTTTCTGGAACATACGTCTTCATTCACCTGAGGAAGGAGCAGCGCTCCGAAAGCTAGTGACATCGAAACAAACCTGTTGGACTTTAACCCGGTGTTGTAAGACTTCGTACAAGTTAAAATAATTCTGTTTGAAAGTTTAAAGTAATCAGTCATTGTTCTGTGCAAGTTTTGGAATCTGTCAGTGGAATTTACTTCACACAGGCAAGTGTTAACAAGTGTATGGGGAACTGATTAGAAGTTTTGATTGAGATATTCCTGCATTATGGAAAGGTGTGAGATCTTTTTAGGGTTGGGAAATGGATTGATGATCAAAGGAAGCAGTTTTTTGTTTACTACATCAGACTGAGGTTCACAACTTCCATGTGCTGAGAGAAAGGATTGATTAACCAACACCAATTATTCAAATCCTTCAGACAAGTGACAAAGCAACTTGAATTCAGAATATCCAATATACAAACAGAGACAAGCAGGCACCTGTAATCAGAGCTTAAACTTCATGTTTGAATGTGAAGGGCTGAGTTCATGATTGTAATGAACAAGAGTCCACCCTGGGATTCGGTGCAATTTGAATTCTGCTTTTCCAAAATAATAAAAATAAGTATCTGCAATGAAAAATCCCTTGGACAGGACAGAGGGATTTTGACTCTGTATTTAATTCCAGACAGTATTTGGGTTGTGAGTGTTTGATGGACAGTGTAGATGAAGCTTTACTCTGAAACAATGGAATTTAGGTTAAGGGATGATTTAATCAAATGCTTCAGAATAATAATTGATATTGTACATCTCGTGTGTGTCTCAGTGTCAGTTCTGAAACATGTACAGCACAACCTCATCTTGTTTCTGTGTCTCCCTGTATCTCTCTCTCTCTCTCTCTCTCTTTCTCAAATTAGCTGGTCCATTTCCTAAATTACTCCTGACTAGATTTCAAAAGGGCTCCATTGCCTGTGAAGCAGTTTGCGATACCCAAAGGTTCTGAAATGTGCTTTCGAAATGCCTGTCCCCAAGTTGCTGTGAGGATGTTCAGAGTCAGTGGGTGACTTGGGTCACACACAGGACAGATACACCTCTCCAAGTTAAAGGTGGAGATGCCGTCGTTTTCGGCTGGTCCCGCTGGCGCAAATCACAACAGGTCCTTACCTGCAGGACCTGGCTCTGCGTGCGGCCTGCGGAGTCCTCGCGGGGCACGGGGGAATCTGGCCCCGTGGTGGGGGGGGGGGGGGGTGGCCCCACGGTGGCCCCACGGTGGCCTGGCCCGTGATCGGGGCCCACCGATCCGCAGGTGGGGCTGTGCCGTGGGGGCACTCTTTCCCTCCACGCCGGCCGCTGTGAACCTCCGCGATGGCCGGCGCAGAGAAGAAATCCCGTGCGCATGCGCAGGAAATACGCCAGCAGTGGGGGGGGGGGGGGGGGTGAACGGAGTCTTTAAGGAGTTCTATAGTAAACTGTCTGAGTCGGAGCCTCCCACGGGAGTGGATGGGATGAGGCAACTTTTGGACCAGTTGAGGTTTCCAAAGGTGGAATAGGCCCTGGTGGAGGGGCTGAGGGCCCTGATTGAATTGGAGGAGATTGTCAAGGGTATAGAGGGCATGCAATTGGGTAAAGCCCCAGGGCAGGACGGTTACCAGGTAGAATTCTATAAGACATTTTCGGAAATATTGAGCCCACTCCTGATGAGGACCTTCAATGAGGCTAGAGAAAAAGGAACCCTCCCCCCCCCAACAATGTTACAGGCCTTGATCTCACTCATTCTTAAACGAGGGAAGGACCCGGAACATTGCGAGTCACACAGGCCGATTTTGCTGATAAACGTGGATACCAAATTGCTAGCTAAGATTCTGGCCACAAGAATTGAGGATTGCGTCCCAGGGGTGATAGAGGAAGTCCAGACTGGGTTTGTGAAAGGCAGACAACTCAATACCAATGTCCGGAGACTTTTCAATATTATTATGATGCCCTGAGAGGGAGGGGAGGTGGAGGTGGTAACAGCGAAAGTTTTTGTTACCCTGGTATACAAGTGGCCAGGAAATGGGATGCCCTGCACAGGCTCAACCTGACCCGGTTTGTGGAGCAAATGGAAGGGGACTTTAAAAGGTGGGACATGCTCCCGCTGTCACTGGCAGGGAGGGTGCAGACCGTGAAAATGGCTGTCCTCCACAGATTTTTGTTTGTCTTTCAGTGCCTCCCCATCTTCATCCCTAAGGCCTTTTTTAAGTGGGTGAGTAGGTTCATTGTGTGGGCGAATAAAGGAGATCGCTGTTGGAGCGCAGTCGGAGGGGTGGGGGGGCAGGTTGGCGCTGCCAAGCTTTCACAACTACTACTGGGCGACCAATATAGCGATGATTAGGAAGTGGGCGATGGTGGTGGGGGGGGGGGGTGGGGGGGTGGGGGGGGGAGCAGCTGGAGACGGCGTCATGTAAAGGTACCAGTCTGGGAGCTTTGATAACAGCTCCTTTGCCGTTCTCGCCGACCGGTTACTCCACAAGTCCGGTGGTGGTGGCGACACTGCGGATCTGGGGACAGTGGAGGAGGTACAAGAAGGTTGAGGGAGCGTCGATCTGGACCCCGATATGTAACAACCTCAGGTTTGTCCCGGGTAGGATGGATGGTGGGTTCCACAGCTGGCAGAGGGCAGGTATCAGCAGGATGGGAGATCTGGTCATAAACGGAAGCTTTCCCAGTTTGAAGGCACTAGAGGACAAATTTAATCTGCCGCCAGGAAACGCCTTTAAACATCTGCAAGTACGAGCATTCCAGAACAAACAGGCAGTGGCCTTTCCGACGCTGCCACCACTGAGGATACAGGACAGGGTGGTCTCCGGCACCAGGGTGGGGGAGGGGAAGGTATTGGATATCTACCGGGAACTACAGGAGGCGGAGGAAACCCTGGTGGAGGAGCTCAAGGGCAAGTGGGAGGAGGAGCTAGGTGAGGGGTGAGGAGTTGAAAGCGGGTCTGTGGGCAGAGGTCCTGGGCAGGGTTAATTCCTCCTCATCATGTGCCAGGCTCAGTCTAATTCAATTTAAGGTGGTCCACCGGGCACACATGATGGCAGCGAGAATGAGCACGTTTTTAGGGTAGAAGACAGTTGTGTGAGGTGCAAGGGCAGCCCTGCAAACCATGTCCACATGTTTTGGGCATGCCCGGAGCTTAGAGAGTTCTGGCACGGGTTCGCGAGGGCAATGTCCAAGGTGCTTAACACACGGGTGGTGCCGAGTCCAGAGATAGCAATCTTTGGAGTGTCAGAAGACCCGGGAGTTCAGGGGGCGAAAGAGGCCGACGTCTTGGCCTTTGCCTCCCTAGTAGCCTGGAGATGGATTTTATTAATGTGGAGGGACTCGAAGCCCCCGAGTGTAGAGACTTGGGTTAACGACATGGCTGGGTTTCTCAGCCTCGAGAAAATAAAGTTTGCCTTAAGAGGGTCAATGCTGGGGTTCGCTCGGAGGTGGCAGCCGTTCCTCGACTTTCTCGGGGGAAATTAAAATGTCAGCAGCAGCAGCAATCCGTAGGGGGGGTGGGTGTGTGCTTCATTGGGATGGTGTGGGAAGACTGGGTCGCGTGGGGTAATGTCTGTTTAATTGTTATTGTATATTCTCTTTTTGCATTATGTGAATGTTCACTCTAGTTTGTTTTGTTGTTATTGTTACTACTGTATTATTATGAAAAAATTCTGCAAAACCTTAATAAAAATACTTTTTAAAAAGAAAAAAAAAGGTAAATACGGCAGCGATTCGGCGCATGCGCCAGATCGCGCTGGCGCTCCCGCACGTGCGCCAACCTCGCCGGCCGGCGGAGGCCCTTCGGCGCTGGTTGGTGTGGTGCAATTTAATGTGGTCAATCCACCTACACGGCACCTCGTTTGGGTTGTGGGGGCGAAAGCCATGCAAACACGGGGAGAATGTGCAAACTCCACACGGACTGTGACCCAGAGCCAGGATCGAACCTGGGACCTCGGTGCCGAATAAAGATTATTATACAGTGTAGTCTCACAGGCTCTCACCCTGGGTACATGATAGTCAGAACTCCAAAAGGAATAATTGTAGTGACCACATCAACATGGTGGAATGTTTATTCTAGTCTTATAGTATAAACAGTGACCGGGTCAACTGCAGTGATATCTGGGAAAGGAGCTAATGTGTTCTCAATAGTGATATGGATGAGAACAGCTATATATTACAAGCTAATATTCAGAATGACATTCTCTAATGCAGTAATATTTCAGATAGAGTGTACAGCAGCATTTACAGCTACTGATGCAGCCAGGAAATAAATTGAAATATGGGGTTTATATTGAACAAGAACAACAAAGAACAAAGAAAAGTACAGCACAGGAACAGGCCCTTCGGCCCTCCAAGCCAGTGCCACCTAAACTACAATGCTGCCCGCCTAAACTACAATCTTCTACACTTCCTGGGTCTGTATCCCTCTATTCCCATCCTATTCATGTATTTCTCAAGATGGACCTTAAATGTCACTATCGTCCCTGCTTCCACCACCTCCTCCGGCAGCGAGTTCCAGGCACCCACTACCCTCTGTGTAAAAGACTTGCCTCGTACACAGGGCTAAATCGCTGGCTTTGAAAGCAGACCAAGGCAGGCCAGCAGCACGGTTCAATTCCTGTAACAGCCTCCCCGAACAGGCGCTGGAATGTGGCGACTAGGGTCTTTTCACAGTAACTTCATTGAAGCCTACTTGTGACAATAAGCGATTTTCATTTCATTTCATTTCATTTCTAAACATTGCCCCTCGCACCTTAAACCTATGCCCCCGAGTAATTGACCCTGCTACCATGGGGAAAAGCCGCTGACTATCTGTCTATGCTCCTTATAATTTTGTAGACCGCTATCAGGTCACCCCTCAACCTCCGTCGTTCCAGTGAGAACAAACCGAGTTTATTCAACCGCTCCTCATACCTAATGCCCTCCATACCAGGCAACATCTGGTAAATCTCTTCTGCACCCTCCCTGTGGGGGGAGTATGTGTGGGGGGGAGTGTGTGGGTGTTTGTGTGGGGGGGTGTGTGGGGGGGGATTGGGGGGTAGGGAGTGTGTGGGGGGGGGGAGTGTGTGGGGCGGGGTTGTGTGTGTGGGGGGAGTGGGTGTGTGGGGGGGGAGTGTGTGTGTGTGTGGGGGGGGGAGTGTGGGGTGGGGAGTGTGTGGGTGGGGGAGTGTGTGAGGGGGGGAGTGTGGGGAGTGTGTGGGGTGGAGAGTGGGTGGGGGGGAGTGTGTGGGGCGGTGGTGTGTGTGGGGGGGGGAGTGGGGGGGGAAGGAAGTGTGTGGGAGGGAGTGGGTGTGGGGAGTCTGGGGGGGGTTCCTCAACCTCGTGACCAAAAACATCTCTCCGAGTGACAATAATGAGCATGTTTGTGACTCCAAACCCTCCTGATCAATCTCTCTCTCTGCCAGTGTCTGAGAAGTTTCATCTTTCCTTGCTGAACAAAGTTAGACAGAGAAAGTTTTCTTTCCGGAAAGCTGAGCCTGTGATTGTGGCTGAGGGGCGGTTCACTTCCTTTTAAGGGCAATATGCAAATGAGCATAGTGGACTTTTTGAGCCATATTTCTCCAACTAGAGAGGAACATTCCAACATTTGTTAGAACAATACCGAAGAAGTAGCTTTACTGATGAGAGGAAATTGTAAGTAAAGGGACAGTTTAGCGGTGTAAATGCAGTAAGTGTGAGTGAAAGATGTGATGTGTGGTGTGGGCTGGGAGTGTGTCGTGTTTTTAAGCATACTTACCTGGCAGGGGTGAAACCATGATCAAAAAGGTGGTTCGCCCAGGACGAGGCTAGCCCATTGCACTTCGGGTGTGCTGACGCCTGCGATGTCCCCAAATGCGGGATACTCGACTGCAAAATTTGTGGTAGTGGGGGACTGCGTTCGCGCTCTCCCCTGATTTACAAAATAAAAATAGAATTGCTGTTCATTCACTTGCCAGTAGGGCGCTCAACTCTTTCGAGACCTGTCCAGTCTTATGTATTTGCTGGTTACCTAGTCTTTCCACACAATAATTGCCCACCTCCATTATTTTACTCCCTTCCATTATCAACAATTATTCCTTCTGCTCAGAGTTTATTACTCTGCCTGCAATCCACCCATAACTACAATTTATTTACCCCAGAAAAAATAACCCTCACCCCACGCAATTCTCCCCCTGACATTTTATTTGTGGTCGGCAAATTCAAAACACCGTGGGCTGGATTCTCCAATCCTCAGGCTAAGTGCTGATGCCAACGGAGGATCCGTGGAGTTTCACGATGGCAAAACTGACACAAAACCCTCACCAATTCCGCTACTTGTGAGTGGCTAGCAGCGGCGTTGCGTGAAACACTCGTGGAACGCGCGGTAAATGGTTGGAGAATCGCCAGGTCCCGTGCCGAGTGTTGCAGACTGGCACATTCCAAGGTCCAGGACTATGTGCTGAGGGACGCACTCAAGCTTGGGTCAGCTGCCGCCAAGGCGCAAAGGGGAAAGACCACTGTGTAAGGTCTCACCAGCAAATGTACACCGAGGGGCAGTTAACAGTGTAAACCCCCCTCGGTCTGGGTCATTAACACTCCAATGTATAAAAGAAACATGACAATGTAAATCATAGATCATAGAATTTACAGTGCAGAAGGAGGCCATTCGGCCCATCGAGTCTGCACCGGTTCTTGGAAAGAGCACCCTACCCAACGTCAACACCCCCACCCTATCCCCATAACCACATAACCCCACCCAACACTAAGGGCAATTTTGGACACTAAGAGCAATTTATCGTGGCCAATCCACCTAACCTGCACATCTTTGGACTGTGGGAGGAAACCGGAGCACCCGGAGGAAACCCACACAAACACGGGGAGGATGTGCAGACTCCTCACAGACAGTGACCCAAGCCGGAATCGAACCTGGGACCCTGGAGCTGTGAAGCAATTGTGCTCTCCACAATGCTACCGTTCTGCCCGTCTATAATGTTTAAGAAGGAATTACATAAGAACATAATTACTAGGAGCAGGAGTAGGCCATCTGGCCCCTCGAGCCTGCTCCTCCATTCAATGAGGTCATGGCTGATCTTTTGTAACGTAAAGAGCGATATGTGTGTAAGGTTATCAAAATTGAATGGAAGAAAGTCAAGGGAATGTGTAACTCTGATGGAAATGTACAGTCAAGACAATTCAAAATGTTCTGTAATGTTTATGATAGATTTTATGAATAAAGTATATTTTTTGAAGAAAAAAAAAGATCGGACACATTTCCATAAAGCAGGAATATCTCAATCAAACTTGAGTTCCCATAGACTTGTTAACACTTGACTGTATAAAGTAAATTCCACTGAGAGATTCCAAAAGCTGCCACGGAAATGACTGGTGAGATTAAATTTTGAAACAGAACTATTTTAACTGATGCCTCAATCCTATCACACAGAAATGTTGTACGTTTTGAACTTCCACTGTTTCTATCTTCTTATCATTGATAAAGAACATGGTTCGGCTGTTTAGCACCGGGCTAAATCGCTGGCTTTGAAAGCAGACCAAGGCAGGCCAGCAGCACGGTTCAATTCCCGTAACAGCCTTCCCGAACAGGAGCCGGAATGTGGCAACTCGGGGCTTTTCACAGTAACTTAATTGAAGCCTACTTGTGACAATAAGCAATTTTCATTTCATTTCTATCCTTTCTATGTCTAAATCACCTTGGGATTCTCAAACCCATTTATTAGAAGATTCAATGTACAAATAAATGATTGGAAAGGGAGAGATAGAAAGCTGGAGGGACAGAGACAGGGATATTTAACCCCAAACCCCCCTCAGAAATCCTTCCAACCCCACCGCCCTGTCTAAAACACAAACACCACCATTGAGGACAAACCTGTACCCAGGCTGCGGCCTATTCATTTCAGACCCACTCCCTCACCGCCTCCCGACTGCTTCACACTCAGTGAGCCAGTTTAATTTTAAATTGTGCGTGGTCACTAAGTTGACAGTTCAGGAAAGGCTGCAGGCCATTGGTGCACAGCAGGATCCCACACATAGCAATGTGATCCTGTCAGGGTGGGACAGGCAGGTGAGCAGGGGGGTGGGGGACATGTTCCTTCCCTTGACTGCTATATTCTTTCTTCAATCTCCCCTCGCCACCACCCCAACCTCTGAACAGCACGGGTATTCCAAGTCTCGAGACACATCCGCCCTCAGAAAGTTAAACTCCCCTCTTTAACCTGGGAAACCCACTGCCCGGTAAATCACCCTCCCAGCATTTATTGCTATTCTTTTCGCAAATCAAGGAATTCCCGGGAAGGTGTGCTGGAGGCTCCCCGGTGCAGTTTGTGGGGTGGTTTTTGTTGATTGAAGGTTTAAAGAGACACCAAGAAGGTGGAGAGAGATGGACAGATATCGGCAGAACGCTGGGGAGACAGAGGGAGAGAGACAAGAATGGAAAGAATGCAGAAAGAGAGAGACAGCCTCTCTTTTTCACTACCTCCCTCTCTGTCATTCTCCCTCTCTCTAATCTCCATCACCCCCCAGCCCCACATTCTTTCTGTACTTCTCTCTCTGTCTTGCTCATCCCAGTAGTTGTGAAGGAGAGAGAGAGAGAAAGAGAGGGTCACACACAGGAATCTAACAATCAGAACCACAGCAAACTGAATTCAAATGGCCCCCTGCGGATTTCATTGCACCCTCATATTTATGTCTCGGCCTAAAATACAGGCTTCATTCCAGAATTATACCCGCTTCAAGTTAAGGGACTTTAATTCCGCACCATCGAGATTACTTTAGTCGATGGATAAATTTTAAAAGTGACCCCGCTTTTGTTAATTTTGTGAATTCTGCAGGCAACTTATGCACAGGGAGATCCCAAAAATGATAACACTTTCCTTATTGAGTTCAGAGTTTCACATCGTGAATTTCTCTCTCTCTCTCTCTTTCTCTCTGTTTCTACACCATTGTTGCAATGTACAAACTGACAGCAGTATTGTTTGCACAGTAAGATCCCACAAGCAGAAATGTGATCCTGGCTGAATATCCCCTCAGTCATCTGTGGAAAGGGTTCATCAACTCCCTCATTCCCAAGACTTTCAAATTTGAGACCTTCGAACCCACTTTGCAGTCCATGTGCTATTTTATTTTAAGAGTTGTGATCTCAATTGCTTTGCGGGCAAAGGCCACAGGCCTGTGCGTGAACAGCAAGATCCCACAGCAGCAGCAATGTGAACCTAACCAGGCGGGGCGCTGTCTTTCCTCTCCCCCCCCCACTCCCTCACTCCTGCTACGAGCCTCATTCCCCCATTCCACCCTGGATCTAAACCCCTTCCTCCCCCCTCATCCTGTGTGTGTGGATTGGACCAAGTCTAAAGAACTCCCTTCAATCCTCGGAAAGAGTTAAACTGCCTCTCAAAACTAAGAAAACCCTTTTTAAAACAAAATCCATTGGTACAGAGAAAGATCCCAGAAGGTGCAGTCAGCAGTGTTGCGTGTCGTTTAAAATAGCTAACAGGTTATACAGAGAGTGAACGTGGCTCAGGCAATGAAATCAAACCCCCCCTCCCTTTTGGGACATCCAGATTTAAAAGAACCCCTGTTATTTTGGGTTCATAAACAACATTTAGACAGCTTCATATTACAGATCTTTAATTTACTCTTTGTCACCCACCAAAGGGTTAATGTGTTTGTGTCTAAGTGCAAGGCCGGGGCGGCAATAAAGAGACAACTCACGTGTGTGCGGCCAGTGGAGTAGGCCTCAGTCCTTCCACTTGTCCTCTGGAGAATAGCCCTTGTCCAAAGATTCCTGCTCACATTGCAGTCTTCAAAATTCAAATTCCTGGGGAAAAGAGGGAGAAAGTTGACTGAAAGATGGGAAAACTGACACTATTTGATATAGCGAGATCCCAGGATCCACTTATCAGTTACACAAACTCTCAGCAATGTTCAAACACAAAAATGGTACAGCTTTCAACCAGAGGCTAAAAAAAGATGAGAGACAGTTTCCCCCTTCCCTTATGTTTCTCTCTGACTCTCAGTCCCTCACTCATTTATATTTCTGTCCCCCTCCCTCACTCACTATCCCTCAGTTATTAAAATTACACCTCGGTCAGGGTAATAACCAGACACAACTCACCCTGGGTGAAGCCTGCAGAACAGGCCTCAGCCAGCGCTGAGTTCAAATACTATTGGGAAATGATTAGAAACAGTATTGGTTGAGATCTCCTCAGAGATCTGTGTGCAGACCTACCCCATGACTTTCTGTCATGAATGTTTTCAGTCTGTCCGCTGCGATGGTTTGCTAAAGATGTGTCTTCACAGGAGAGGCCAGAGGCATTTGTCCTGTCTATGGTCATGTTAATTCAGGGCACAGCAACAGATCTAGCAATGTCCTGTCCTTACTTCAGTATTTATGTTAATATTTAATTCCCCCTGAGTTTCTGACTAGTTTGGGTTGTCTATTCATCTGTCTCCCGAGGAGGGGTTTCTATACAATGAGTAAAAACCAGCAAGAATTTCCCAGGACGGACCTGTCTTGGGAGTCTTTGATGGGAACAATCTTATTCTATGTTACTCACAGTCAGATTTCCTCAGTCAGCTGCTATATAAATTGGGATTCAATTTGATTTTTTTCACACTGTGAGATGTAAAGTTTATTCCTGAATCAATACAGGGTCATCGGCAACAACATCATTTTATTAGACAAGGAGGTTCAATGGGATTTTTCACTGAAATCCTCTGATGTCAATTCCTGAGATTAGAATTGATGTCAATTCCTGAGATTAGAATTTATAATGAAACAATTTAGATTAAATTAAAACAGTCAGTATGATCATCCCCAACTACTTTCTGTTAATTGATTTTTCGCAGCTGGATTCACACAATACAGACAGCAATGTCTCGTAGATATTGGAAGTGCCACAAATGTCGTCAAATGCAGTGCGTGGGGTCCCTCACTGTTTCAATCGTACTGAGGAACAGTCAGCCCACAGGGACAACATTTCTGTATAATAGGACTGATGCACAAGTTAAAATCGTTCACCTGAGGAAGGAGCAGCGCTCCGAAAGCTAGTGACATCGAAACAAACCTGTTGGACTTTAACCTGGTTTTGTAAGACTTCGTACTGTGCTCACCCCAGTCCAACGCCGGCATCTCTACATCATGGCTACCATCGACACCGCAAACTGCCGGCTCAAAGTGGAGAGGATCTCCAGGAAGGTCGCGCATATAGACACTGACATTAAGTTTCTACAAAGATGCAAGAAAGCAGACAAGATCCCGAAAGGGCTACAGATCACAAACCCACTCAAGTCGACCGACAACACTGACTACGCTGAGAGACTCTGCCGTCGCACCTCTCACACACTCCTCAACCACCTCGGCCGCCAGCTCTACAGCAGACGCAGCAACCTGGAAACCAAGATAGAGGCCATATTCTCAACTTGCGCTCAGGATGCAGCAGACCAGCTGCGGAACACCGCCAAACAGATGAGACAACAATACTATGCCACCTATATGCACACCAAGAACAGGAAGCTTGAGAAACTTGGCATCACCACCGGCAGCAACCAAGCCACCCCCGGTACCACAGTAGAAAATAATACAGGGAAATCTATTGTCAACTTGTCAGACTACACCCTTCAACCAGATAAAACCGAAGTCCTCAGCAGAGGGCTCAATTTCTGCACCACCACCTAAATGGACCCCATCAGCTTCGCGGCAGACGCGGAGGAATTCATCAGGCGAATGAGGCTCCAGGAATTCTTCCACAGACCCCCAAGAGGCCAACAGCGAACCCAAGGAGACTATCAATGAACCGGAACAGCAGACCAAGAGATCTGCGGTGCGGCAACCGAAGAGGAAAGAGTCGAATTGGACCCCTCCGGAAGGCCGCTGCCTTAGACTCGACATGTATGCTCAAGCCGTCAGGAGTCGAGTCAATGCCAGATTCATCAGTCGCATTCACAAGACAGCCCCGAACGTCACCCAAGCACAACGCAATGCCATCCGCCCTCTCAAGACCAACCGCAGCATCGTCATCAAACCAGCAGACAAAGGAGGGGCCACTGTCGTACTGAACAGAACGGACTACTGCAAAGAAGTATACCGACAACTGAACAACCAAGAACACTACAGACAGTTACCCGCAGATCCGACCAAGGAACACATCCGCCAACTTAACAGACTGATCAAGACCTTGGATCCAGATCTGCAGAGCAGGCTACGTGCTCTCATCCCACGTACTCCCCGCGTTGGAGATCTCTACTGCCTCCCGAAAATACATAAGGCCAACACACCAGGCCGCCCTATCGTTTCAGGCAATGGGACCTTGTGTGAGAACCTCTCTGGCTACATCGAGGGCATCTTGAAACCCATCGTACAAGGTACGCCCAGCTTCTGTTGCGACACAACGGACTTCCAACAGAAACTCAGCAACCATGGACCAGTTGAACCAGGAACATTCCTCGTCACAATGGACGTCTCGGCACTCTACACCAGCATCCCCCATGACGGCGGCATTGCTGCAACAGCCTCAGTACTCAACACCGACAACTGCCAATCTCTAGACGCAATTCTGCAACTCATCCGCTTCATTCTGGATCACAACGTCTTCACCTTCAACAACAAGTTCTTCATCCAGATGCACGGAACAGCCATGGGGACCAAATTCGCACCCCAATACGCCAACATCTTCATGCACAAGTTTGAACAGGACCTACTCACCACACAGGACCTTCAACCGACGTTATACACCAGATACATCGATGACATTTTTTTCCTTTGGACCCACGGCAAAGAATCACTGAAATGACTACACGATGACATTAAAAAGTTCCAGCCAACCATCAGACTCACCATGGACTACTCTCCAAAATCAGTTGCATTCCCCGGAGCGGAGAAACGACGTCATCTTCTTCACAGCCTTCAACACGTCATTGATGACGATGAACATCTTGCCAAGGTCATCCCCACACCCCCACTACTTGCCTTCAAACAACCGCGCAACCTCAAACAAACCATTGTTTGCAGCAAACTACCCAGTCTTCAGAACAGTGACCACGATACCACACAACCCTGCCATGGTAATCTCTGCAAGACGTGCCAGATCATCGACATGGATACCACTATTACACGTGAGAACACCACCCACCAGGTACGCGGTACATACTCGTGTGACTCGGCCAACGTTGTCTACCTCATACGCTGCAGGAAAGGATGTCCCAAAGCGTGGTACATTGGCGAGACAATGCAGACACTGCGACAACGATTGAACGGACATCGCGCAACAATCGCCAGGCAGGAATGTTCCCTTGCAGTCGGGGAACACTTCAGCAGTCAAGGGCATTCAGCCTCTGATCTCCGGGTAAGCGTTCTCCAAGGCGGCCTTCAGCACGCGCGACTACGCAGAATCGCCGAGCAGAAACTTATAGCCAAGTTCCGCACACATGAGTGCGGCCTCAACCGGGACCTGGGATTCATGTTGCATTACATTCATCCCCCACCATCTGGCCTGCGAAATCCTACCAACTGTCCTGGCTTGACACAATTCACACCTCTTTAACCTGGGGTTACCCCATCTCTGGATCTGCAAAGATTTAATCACCTGCTAATGGTCGCATTCCAAGCATTGTTTGGCATCTTTGGATTTGTCTATATATGTGTTTCTGGAACATACGTCTTCATTCACCTGAGGAAGGAGCAGCGCTCCGAAAGCTAGTGACATCGAAACAAACCTGTTGGACTTTAACCCGGTGTTGTAAGACTTCGTACAAGTTAAAATAATTCTGTTTGAAAGTTTAAAGTAATCAGTCATTGTTCTGTGCAAGTTTTGGAATCTGTCAGTGGAATTTACTTCACACAGGCAAGTGTTAACAAGTGTATGGGGAACTGATTAGAAGTTTTGATTGAGATATTCCTGCATTATGGAAAGGTGTGAGATCTTTTTAGGGTTGGGAAATGGATTGATGATCAAAGGAAGCAGTTTTTTGTTTACTACATCAGACTGAGGTTCACAACTTCCATGTGCTGAGAGAAAGGATTGATTAACCAACACCAATTATTCAAATCCTTCAGACAAGTGACAAAGCAACTTGAATTCAGAATATCCAATATACAAACAGAGACAAGCAGGCACCTGTAATCAGAGCTTAAACTTCATGTTTGAATGTGAAGGGCTGAGTTCATGATTGTAATGAACAAGAGTCCACCCTGGGATTCGGTGCAATTTGAATTCTGCTTTTCCAAAATAATAAAAATAAGTATCTGCAATGAAAAATCCCTTGGACAGGACAGAGGGATTTTGACTCTGTATTTAATTCCAGACAGTATTTGGGTTGTGAGTGTTTGATGGACAGTGTAGATGAAGCTTTACTCTGAAACAATGGAATTTAGGTTAAGGGATGATTTAATCAAATGCTTCAGAATAATAATTGATATTGTACATCTCGTGTGTGTCTCAGTGTCAGTTCTGAAACATGTACAGCACAACCTCATCTTGTTTCTGTGTCTCCCTGTATCTCTCTCTCTCTCTCTCTCTCTTTCTCAAATTAGCTGGTCCATTTCCTAAATTACTCCTGACTAGATTTCAAAAGGGCTCCATTGCCTGTGAAGCAGTTTGCGATACCCAAAGGTTCTGAAATGTGCTTTCGAAATGCCTGTCCCCAAGTTGCTGTGAGGATGTTCAGAGTCAGTGGGTGACTTGGGTCACACACAGGACAGATACACCTCTCCAAGTTAAAGGTGGAGATGCCGTCGTTTTCGGCTGGTCCCGCTGGCGCAAATCACAACAGGTCCTTACCTGCAGGACCTGGCTCTGCGTGCGGCCTGCGGAGTCCTCGCGGGGCACGGGGGAATCTGGCCCCGTGGTGGGGGGGGGGGGGGGGGGTGGCCCCACGGTGGCCTGGCCCGTGATCGGGGCCCACCGATCCGCAGGTGGGGCTGTGCCGTGGGGGCACTCTTTCCCTCCACGCCGGCCGCTGTGAACCTCCGCGATGGCCGGCGCAGAGAAGAAATCCCGTGCGCATGCGCAGGAAATACGCCAGCAGTGGGGGGGGGGGGGGGGGTGAACGGAGTCTTTAAGGAGTTCTATAGTAAACTGTCTGAGTCGGAGCCTCCCACGGGAGTGGATGGGATGAGGCAACTTTTGGACCAGTTGAGGTTTCCAAAGGTGGAAGAGGCCCTGGTGGAGGGGCTGAGGGCCCTGATTGAATTGGAGGAGATTGTCAAGGGTATAGAGGGCATGCAATTGGGTAAAGCCCCAGGGCAGGACGGTTACCAGGTAGAATTCTATAAGACATTTTCGGAAATATTGAGCCCACTCCTGATGAGGACCTTCAATGAGGCTAGAGAAAAAGGAACCCTCCCCCCCCCAACAATGTTACAGGCCTTGATCTCACTCATTCTTAAACGAGGGAAGGACCCGGAACATTGCGAGTCACACAGGCCGATTTTGCTGATAAACGTGGATACCAAATTGCTAGCTAAGATTCTGGCCACAAGAATTGAGGATTGCGTCCCAGGGGTGATAGAGGAAGTCCAGACTGGGTTTGTGAAAGGCAGACAACTCAATACCAATGTCCGGAGACTTTTCAATATTATTATGATGCCCTGAGAGGGAGGGGAGGTGGAGGTGGTAACAGCGAAAGTTTTTGTTACCCTGGTATACAAGTGGCCAGGAAATGGGATGCCCTGCACAGGCTCAACCTGACCCGGTTTGTGGAGCAAATGGAAGGGGACTTTAAAAGGTGGGACATGCTCCCGCTGTCACTGGCAGGGAGGGTGCAGACCGTGAAAATGGCTGTCCTCCACAGATTTTTGTTTGTCTTTCAGTGCCTCCCCATCTTCATCCCTAAGGCCTTTTTTAAGTGGGTGAGTAGGTTCATTGTGTGGACGAATAAAGGAGATCGCTGTTGGAGCGCAGTCGGAGGGGTGGGGGGGCAGGTTGGCGCTGCCAAGCTTTCACAACTACTACTGGGCGACCAATATAGCGATGATTAGGAAGTGGGCGATGGTGGTGGGGGGGGGGGGGGTGGGGGGGGGGGGGGGAGCAGCTGGAGACGGCGTCATGTAAAGGTACCAGTCTGGGAGCTTTGATAACAGCTCCTTTGCCGTTCTCGCCGACCGGTTACTCCACAAGTCCGGTGGTGGTGGCGACACTGCGGATCTGGGGACAGTGGAGGAGGTACAAGAAGGTTGAGGGAGCGTCGATCTGGACCCCGATATGTAACAACCTCAGGTTTGTCCCGGGTAGGATGGATGGTGGGTTCCACAGCTGGCAGAGGGCAGGTATCAGCAGGATGGGAGATCTGGTCATAGACGGAAGCTTTCCCAGTTTGAAGGCGCTAGAGGACAAATTTAATCTGCCGCCAGGAAACGCCTTTAAACATCTGCAAGTACGAGCATTCCAGAACAAACAGGCAGTGGCCTTTCCGACGCTGCCACCACTGAGGATACAGGACAGGGTGGTCTCCGGCACCAGGGTGGGGGAGGGGAAGGTATTGGATATCTACCGGGAACTACAGGAGGCGGAGGAAACCCTGGTGGAGGAGCTCAAGGGCAAGTGGGAGGAGGAGCTAGGTGAGGGGTGAGGAGTTGAAAGCGGGTCTGTGGGCAGAGGTCCTGGGCAGGGTTAATTCCTCCTCATCATGTGCCAGGCTCAGTCTAATTCAATTTAAGGTGGTCCACCGGGCACACATGATGGCAGCGAGAATGAGCACGTTTTTAGGGTAGAAGACAGTTGTGTGAGGTGCAAGGGCAGCCCTGCAAACCATGTCCACATGTTTTGGGCATGCCCGGAGCTTAGAGAGTTCTGGCACGGGTTCGCGAGGGCAATGTCCAAGGTGCTTAACACACGGGTGGTGCCGAGTCCAGAGATAGCAATCTTTGGAGTGTCAGAAGACCCGGGAGTTCAGGGGGCGAAAGAGGCCGACGTCTTGGCCTTTGCCTCCCTAGTAGCCTGGAGATGGATTTTATTAATGTGGAGGGACTCGAAGCCCCCGAGTGTAGAGACTTGGGTTAACGACATGGCTGGGTTTCTCAGCCTCGAGAAAATAAAGTTTGCCTTAAGAGGGTCAATGCTGGGGTTCGCTCGGAGGTGGCAGCCGTTCCTCGACTTTCTCGGGGGAAATTAAAATGTCAGCAGCAGCAGCAATCCGTAGGGGGGGTGGGTGTGTGCTTCATTGGGATGGTGTGGGAAGACTGGGTCGCGTGGGGTAATGTCTGTTTAATTGTTATTGTATATTCTCTTTTTGCATTATGTGAATGTTCACTCTAGTTTGTTTTGTTGTTATTGTTACTACTGTATTATTATGAAAAAATTCTGCAAAACCTTAATAAAAATACTTTTTAAAAAGAAAAAAAAAGGTAAATACGGCAGCGATTCGGCGCATGCGCCAGATCGCGCTGGCGCTCCCGCACGTGCGCCAACCTCGCCGGCCGGCGGAGGCCCTTCGGCGCTGGTTGGTGTGGTGCAATTTAATGTGGTCAATCCACCTACACGGCACCTCGTTTGGGTTGTGGGGGCGAAAGCCATGCAAACACGGGGAGAATGTGCAAACTCCACACGGACTGTGACCCAGAGCCAGGATCGAACCTGGGACCTCGGTGCCGAATAAAGATTATTATACAGTGTAGTCTCACAGGCTCTCACCCTGGGTACATGATAGTCAGAACTCCAAAAGGAATAATTGTAGTGACCACATCAACATGGTGGAATGTTTATTCTAGTCTTATAGTATAAACAGTGACCGGGTCAACTGCAGTGATATCTGGGAAAGGAGCTAATGTGTTCTCAATAGTGATATGGATGAGAACAGCTATATATTACAAGCTAATATTCAGAATGACATTCTCTAATGCAGTAATATTTCAGATAGAGTGTACAGCAGCATTTACAGCTACTGATGCAGCCAGGAAATAAATTGAAATATGGGGTTTATATTGAACAAGAACAACAAAGAACAAAGAAAAGTACAGCACAGGAACAGGCCCTTCGGCCCTCCAAGCCAGTGCCACCTAAACTACAATGCTGCCCGCCTAAACTACAATCTTCTACACTTCCTGGGTCTGTATCCCTCTATTCCCATCCTATTCATGTATTTCTCAAGATGGACCTTAAATGTCACTATCGTCCCTGCTTCCACCACCTCCTCCGGCAGCGAGTTCCAGGCACCCACTACCCTCTGTGTAAAAGACTTGCCTCGTACACAGGGCTAAATCGCTGGCTTTGAAAGCAGACCAAGGCAGGCCAGCAGCACGGTTCAATTCCTGTAACAGCCTCCCCGAACAGGCGCTGGAATGTGGCGACTAGGGTCTTTTCACAGTAACTTCATTGAAGCCTACTTGTGACAATAAGCGATTTTCATTTCATTTCATTTCATTTCTAAACATTGCCCCTCGCACCTTAAACCTATGCCCCCGAGTAATTGACCCTGCTACCATGGGGAAAAGCCGCTGACTATCTGTCTATGCTCCTTATAATTTTGTAGACCGCTATCAGGTCACCCCTCAACCTCCGTCGTTCCAGTGAGAACAAACCGAGTTTATTCAACCGCTCCTCATACCTAATGCCCTCCATACCAGGCAACATCTGGTAAATCTCTTCTGCACCCTCCCTGTGGGGGGAGTATGTGTGGGGGGGAGTGTGTGGGTGTTTGTGTGGGGGTGTGTGTGGGGGGGGATTGGGGGGTAGGGAGTGTGTGGGGGGGGGGGAGTGTGTGGGGCGGGGTTGTGTGTGTGGGGGGAGTGGGTGTGTGGGGGGGGAGTGTGTGTGTGTGTGGGGGGGGGAGTGTGGGGTGGGGAGTGTGTGGGTGGGGGAGTGTGTGAGGGGGGGAGTGTGGGGAGTGTGTGGGGTGGAGAGTGGGTGGGGGGGAGTGTGTGGGGCGGTGGTGTGTGTGGGGGGGGGAGTGGGGGGGAAGGAAGTGTGTGGGAGGGAGTGGGTGTGGGGAGTCTGGGGGGGGTTCCTCAACCTCGTGACCAAAAACATCTCTCCGAGTGACAATAATGAGCATGTTTGTGACTCCAAACCCTCCTGATCAATCTCTCTCTCTGCCAGTGTCTGAGAAGTTTCATCTTTCCTTGCTGAACAAAGTTAGACAGAGAAAGTTTTCTTTCCGGAAAGCTGAGCCTGTGATTGTGGCTGAGGGGCGGTTCACTTCCTTTTAAGGGCAATATGCAAATGAGAATAGTGGACTTTTTGAGCCATATTTCTCCAACTAGAGAGGAACATTCCAACATTTGTTAGAACAATACCGAAGAAGTAGCTTTACTGATGAGAGGAAATTGTAAGTAAAGGGACAGTTTAGCGGTGTAAATGCAGTAAGTGTGAGTGAAAGATGTGATGTGTGGTGTGGGCTGGGAGTGTGTCGTGCTTTTAAGCATACTTACCTGGCAGGGGTGAAACCATGATCAAAAAGGTGGTTCGCCCAGGACGAGGCTAGCCCATTGCACTTCGGGTGTGCTGACGCCTGCGATGTCCCCAAATGCGGGATACTCGACTGCAAAATTTGTGGTAGTGGGGGACTGCGTTCGCGCTCTCCCCTGATTTACAAAATAAAAATAGAATTGCTGTTCATTCACTTGCCAGTAGGGCGCTCAACTCTTTCGAGACCTGTCCAGTCTTATGTATTTGCTGGTTACCTAGTCTTTCCACACAATAATTGCCCACCTCCATTATTTTACTCCCTTCCATTATCAACAATTATTCCTTCTGCTCAGAGTTTATTACTCTGCCTGCAATCCACCCATAACTACAATTTATTTACCCCAGAAAAAATAACCCTCACCCCACGCAATTCTCCCCCTGACATTTTATTTGTGGTCGGCAAATTCAAAACACCGTGGGCTGGATTCTCCAATCCTCAGGCTAAGTGCTGATGCCAACGGAGGATCCGTGGAGTTTCACGATGGCAAAACTGACACAAAACCCTCACCAATTCCGCTACTTGTGAGTGGCTAGCAGCGGCGTTGCGTGAAACACTCGTGGAACGCGCGGTAAATGGTTGGAGAATCGCCAGGTCCCGTGCCGAGTGTTGCAGACTGGCACATTCCAAGGTCCAGGACTATGTGCTGAGGGACGCACTCAAGCTTGGGTCAGCTGCCGCCAAGGCGCAAAGGGGAAAGACCACTGTGTAAGGTCTCACCAGCAAATGTACACCGAGGGGCAGTTAACAGTGTAAACCCCCCTCGGTCTGGGTCATTAACACTCCAATGTATAAAAGAAACATGACAATGTAAATCATAGATCATAGAATTTACAGTGCAGAAGGAGGCCATTCGGCCCATCGAGTCTGCACCGGTTCTTGGAAAGAGCACCCTACCCAACGTCAACACCCCCACCCTATCCCCATAACCACATAACCCCACCCAACACTAAGGGCAATTTTGGACACTAAGAGCAATTTATCGTGGCCAATCCACCTAACCTGCACATCTTTGGACTGTGGGAGGAAACCGGAGCACCCGGAGGAAACCCACACAAACACGGGGAGGATGTGCAGACTCCTCACAGACAGTGACCCAAGCCGGAATCGAACCTGGGACCCTGGAGCTGTGAAGCAATTGTGCTCTCCACAATGCTACCGTTCTGCCCGTCTATAATGTTTAAGAAGGAATTACATAAGAACATAATTACTAGGAGCAGGAGTAGGCCATCTGGCCCCTCGAGCCTGCTCCTCCATTCAATGAGGTCATGGCTGATCTTTTGTAACGTAAAGAGCGATATGTGTGTAAGGTTATCAAAATTGAATGGAAGAAAGTCAAGGGAATGTGTAACTCTGATGGAAATGTACAGTCAAGACAATTCAAAATGTTCTGTAATGTTTATGATAGATTTTATGAATAAAGTATATTTTTTGAAGAAAAAAAAAGATCGGACACATTTCCATAAAGCAGGAATATCTCAATCAAACTTGAGTTCCCATAGGCTTGTTAACACTTGACTGTATAAAGTAAATTCCACTGAGAGATTCCAAAAGCTGCCACGGAAATGACTGGTGAGATTAAATTTTGAAACAGAACTATTTTAACTGATGCCTCAATCCTATCACACAGAAATGTTGTACGTTTTGAACTTCCACTGTTTCTATCTTCTTATCATTGATAAAGAACATGGTTCGGCTGTTTAGCACCGGGCTAAATCGCTGGCTTTGAAAGCAGACCAAGGCAGGCCAGCAGCACGGTTCAATTCCCGTAACAGCCTTCCCGAACAGGAGCCGGAATGTGGCAACTCGGGGCTTTTCACAGTAACTTAATTGAAGCCTACTTGTGACAATAAGCAATTTTCATTTCATTTCTATCCTTTCTATGTCTAAATCACCTTGGGATTCTCAAACCCATTTATTAGAAGATTCAATGTACAAATAAATGATTGGAAAGGGAGAGATAGAAAGCTGGAGGGACAGAGACAGGGATATTTAACCCCAAACCCCCCTCAGAAATCCTTCCAACCCCACCGCCCTGTCTAAAACACAAACACCACCATTGAGGACAAACCTGTACCCAGGCTGCGGCCTATTCATTTCAGACCCACTCCCTCACCGCCTCCCGACTGCTTCACACTCAGTGAGCCAGTTTAATTTTAAATTGTGCGTGGTCACTAAGTTGACAGTTCAGGAAAGGCTGCAGGCCATTGGTGCACAGCAGGATCCCACACATAGCAATGTGATCCTGTCAGGGTGGGACAGGCAGGTGAGCAGGGGGGTGGGGGACATGTTCCTTCCCTTGACTGCTATATTCTTTCTTCAATCTCCCCTCGCCACCACCCCAACCTCTGAACAGCACGGGTATTCCAAGTCTCGAGACACATCCGCCCTCAGAAAGTTAAACTCCCCTCTTTAACCTGGGAAACCCACTGCCCGGTAAATCACCCTCCCAGCATTTATTGCTATTCTTTTCGCAAATCAAGGAATTCCCGGGAAGGTGTGCTGGAGGCTCCCCGGTGCAGTTTGTGGGGTGGTTTTTGTTGATTGAAGGTTTAAAGAGACACCAAGAAGGTGGAGAGAGATGGACAGATATCGGCAGAACGCTGGGGAGACAGAGGGAGAGAGACAAGAATGGAAAGAATGCAGAAAGAGAGAGACAGCCTCTCTTTTTCACTACCTCCCTCTCTGTCATTCTCCCTCTCTCTAATCTCCATCACCCCCCAGCCCCACATTCTTTCTGTACTTCTCTCTCTGTCTTGCTCATCCCAGTAGTTGTGAAGGAGAGAGAGAGAGAAAGAGAGGGTCACACACAGGAATCTAACAATCAGAACCACAGCAAACTGAATTCAAATGGCCCCCTGCGGATTTCATTGCACCCTCATATTTATGTCTCGGCCTAAAATACAGGCTTCATTCCAGAATTATACCCGCTTCAAGTTAAGGGACTTTAATTCCGCACCATCGAGATTACTTTAGTCGATGGATAAATTTTAAAAGTGACCCCGCTTTTGTTAATTTTGTGAATTCTGCAGGCAACTTATGCACAGGGAGATCCCAAAAATGATAACACTTTCCTTATTGAGTTCAGAGTTTCACATCGTGAATTTCTCTCTCTCTCTCTCTTTCTCTCTGTTTCTACACCATTGTTGCAATGTACAAACTGACAGCAGTATTGTTTGCACAGTAAGATCCCACAAGCAGAAATGTGATCCTGGCTGAATATCCCCTCAGTCATCTGTGGAAAGGGTTCATCAACTCCCTCATTCCCAAGACTTTCAAATTTGAGACCTTCGAACCCACTTTGCAGTCCATGTGCTATTTTATTTTAAGAGTTGTGATCTCAATTGCTTTGCGGGCAAAGGCCACAGGCCTGTGCGTGAACAGCAAGATCCCACAGCAGCAGCAATGTGAACCTAACCAGGCGGGGCGCTGTCTTTCCTCTCCCCCCCCCCTCCCTCACTCCTGCTACGAGCCTCATTCCCCCATTCCACCCTGGATCTAAACCCCTTCCTCCCCCCTCATCCTGTGTGTGTGGATTGGACCAAGTCTAAAGAACTCCCTTCAATCCTCGGAAAGAGTTAAACTGCCTCTCAAAACTAAGAAAACCCTTTTTAAAACAAAATCCATTGGTACAGAGAAAGATCCCAGAAGGTGCAGTCAGCAGTGTTGCGTGTCGTTTAAAATAGCTAACAGGTTATACAGAGAGTGAACGTGGCTCAGGCAATGAAATCAAACCCCCCCTCCCTTTTGGGACATCCAGATTTAAAAGAACCCCTGTTATTTTGGGTTCATAAACAACATTTAGACAGCTTCATATTACAGATCTTTAATTTACTCTTTGTCACCCACCAAAGGGTTAATGTGTTTGTGTCTAAGTGCAAGGCCGGGGCGGCAATAAAGAGACAACTCACGTGTGTGCGGCCAGTGGAGTAGGCCTCAGTCCTTCCACTTGTCCTCTGGAGAATAGCCCTTGTCCAAAGATTCCTGCTCACATTGCAGTCTTCAAAATTCAAATTCCTGGGGAAAAGAGGGAGAAAGTTGACTGAAAGATGGGAAAACTGACACTATTTGATATAGCGAGATCCCAGGATCCACTTATCAGTTACACAAACTCTCAGCAATGTTCAAACACAAAAATGGTACAGCTTTCAACCAGAGGCTAAAAAAAGATGAGAGACAGTTTCCCCCTTCCCTTATGTTTCTCTCTGACTCTCAGTCCCTCACTCATTTATATTTCTGTCCCCCTCCCTCACTCACTATCCCTCAGTTATTAAAATTACACCTCGGTCAGGGTAATAACCAGACACAACTCACCCTGGGTGAAGCCTGCAGAACAGGCCTCAGCCAGCGCTGAGTTCAAATACTATTGGGAAATGATTAGAAACAGTATTGGTTGAGATCTCCTCAGAGATCTGTGTGCAGACCTACCCCATGACTTTCTGTCATGAATGTTTTCAGTCTGTCCGCTGCGATGGTTTGCTAAAGATGTGTCTTCACAGGAGAGGCCAGAGGCATTTGTCCTGTCTATGGTCATGTTAATTCAGGGCACAGCAACAGATCTAGCAATGTCCTGTCCTTACTTCAGTATTTATGTTAATATTTAATTCCCCCTGAGTTTCTGACTAGTTTGGGTTGTCTATTCATCTGTCTCCCGAGGAGGGGTTTCTATACAATGAGTAAAAACCAGCAAGAATTTCCCAGGACGGACCTGTCTTGGGAGTCTTTGATGGGAACAATCTTATTCTATGTTACTCACAGTCAGATTTCCTCAGTCAGCTGCTATATAAATTGGGATTCAATTTGATTTTTTTCACACTGTGAGATGTAAAGTTTATTCCTGAATCAATACAGGGTCATCGGCAACAACATCATTTTATTAGACAAGGAGGTTCAATGGGATTTTTCACTGAAATCCTCTGATGTCAATTCCTGAGATTAGAATTGATGTCAATTCCTGAGATTAGAATTTATAATGAAACAATTTAGATTAAATTAAAACAGTCAGTATGATCATCCCCAACTACTTTCTGTTAATTGATTTTTCGCAGCTGGATTCACACAATACAGACAGCAATGTCTCGTAGATATTGGAAGTGCCACAAATGTCGTCAAATGCAGTGCGTGGGGTCCCTCACTGTTTCAATCGTACTGAGGAACAGTCAGCCCACAGGGACAACATTTCTGTATAATAGGACTGATGCACAAGTTAAAATCGTTCACCTGAGGAAGGAGCAGCGCTCCGAAAGCTAGTGACATCGAAACAAACCTGTTGGACTTTAACCTGGTTTTGTAAGACTTCGTACTGTGCTCACCCCAGTCCAACGCCGGCATCTCTACATCATGGCTACCATCGACACCGCAAACTGCCGGCTCAAAGTGGAGAGGATCTCCAGGAAGGTCGCGCATATAGACACTGACATTAAGTTTCTACAAAGATGCAAGAAAGCAGACAAGATCCCGAAAGGGCTACAGATCACAAACCCACTCAAGTCGACCGACAACACTGACTACGCTGAGAGACTCTGCCGTCGCACCTCTCACACACTCCTCAACCACCTCGGCCGCCAGCTCTACAGCAGACGCAGCAACCTGGAAACCAAGATAGAGGCCATATTCTCAACTTGCGCTCAGGATGCAGCAGACCAGCTGCGGAACACCGCCAAACAGATGAGACAACAATACTATGCCACCTATATGCACACCAAGAACAGGAAGCTTGAGAAACTTGGCATCACCACCGGCAGCAACCAAGCCACCCCCGGTACCACAGTAGAAAATAATACAGGGAAATCTATTGTCAACTTGTCAGACTACACCCTTCAACCAGATAAAACCGAAGTCCTCAGCAGAGGGCTCAATTTCTGCACCACCACCTAAATGGACCCCATCAGCTTCGCGGCAGACGCGGAGGAATTCATCAGGCGAATGAGGCTCCAGGAATTCTTCCACAGACCCCCAAGAGGCCAACAGCGAACCCAAGGAGACTATCAATGAACCGGAACAGCAGACCAAGAGATCTGCGGTGCGGCAACCGAAGAGGAAAGAGTCGAATTGGACCCCTCCGGAAGGCCGCTGCCTTAGACTCGACATGTATGCTCAAGCCGTCAGGAGTCGAGTCAATGCCAGATTCATCAGTCGCATTCACAAGACAGCCCCGAACGTCACCCAAGCACAACGCAATGCCATCCGCCCTCTCAAGACCAACCGCAGCATCGTCATCAAACCAGCAGACAAAGGAGGGGCCACTGTCGTACTGAACAGAACGGACTACTGCAAAGAAGTATACCGACAACTGAACAACCAAGAACACTACAGACAGTTACCCGCAGATCCGACCAAGGAACACATCCGCCAACTTAACAGACTGATCAAGACCTTGGATCCAGATCTGCAGAGCAGGCTACGTGCTCTCATCCCACGTACTCCCCGCGTTGGAGATCTCTACTGCCTCCCGAAAATACATAAGGCCAACACACCAGGCCGCCCTATCGTTTCAGGCAATGGGACCTTGTGTGAGAACCTCTCTGGCTACATCGAGGGCATCTTGAAACCCATCGTACAAGGTACGCCCAGCTTCTGTTGCGACACAACGGACTTCCAACAGAAACTCAGCAACCATGGACCAGTTGAACCAGGAACATTCCTCGTCACAATGGACGTCTCGGCACTCTACACCAGCATCCCCCATGACGGCGGCATTGCTGCAACAGCCTCAGTACTCAACACCGACAACTGCCAATCTCTAGACGCAATTCTGCAACTCATCCGCTTCATTCTGGATCACAACGTCTTCACCTTCAACAACAAGTTCTTCATCCAGATGCACGGAACAGCCATGGGGACCAAATTCGCACCCCAATACGCCAACATCTTCATGCACAAGTTTGAACAGGACCTACTCACCACACAGGACCTTCAACCGACGTTATACACCAGATACATCGATGACATTTTTTTCCTTTGGACCCACGGCAAAGAATCACTGAAATGACTACACGATGACATTAAAAAGTTCCAGCCAACCATCAGACTCACCATGGACTACTCTCCAAAATCAGTTGCATTCCCCGGAGCGGAGAAACGACGTCATCTTCTTCACAGCCTTCAACACGTCATTGATGACGATGAACATCTTACCAAGGTCATCCCCACACCCCCACTACTTGCCTTCAAACAACCGCGCAACCTCAAACAAACCATTGTTTGCAGCAAACTACCCAGTCTTCAGAACAGTGACCACGACACCACACAACCCTGCCATGGTAATCTCTGCAAGACGTGCCAGATCATCGACATGGATACCACTATTACACGTGAGAACACCACCCACCAGGTACGCGGTACATACTCGTGTGACTCGGCCAACGTTGTCTACCTCATACGCTGCAGGAAAGGATGTCCCAAAGCGTGGTACATTGGCGAGACAATGCAGACACTGCGACAACGATTGAACGGACATCGCGCAACAATCGCCAGGCAGGAATGTTCCCTTGCAGTCGGGGAACACTTCAGCAGTCAAGGGCATTCAGCCTCTGATCTCCGGGTAAGCGTTCTCCAAGGCGGCCTTCAGCACGCGCGACTACGCAGAATCGCCGAGCAGAAACTTATAGCCAAGTTCCGCACACATGAGTGCGGCCTCAACCGGGACCTGGGATTCATGTTGCATTACATTCATCCCCCACCATCTGGCCTGCGAAATCCTACCAACTGTCCTGGCTTGACACAATTCACACCTCTTTAACCTGGGGTTACCCCATCTCTGGATCTGCAAAGATTTAATCACCTGCTAATGGTCGCATTCCAAGCATTGTTTGGCATCTTTGGATTTGTCTATATATGTGTTTCTGGAACATACGTCTTCATTCACCTGAGGAAGGAGCAGCGCTCCGAAAGCTAGTGACATCGAAACAAACCTGTTGGACTTTAACCCGGTGTTGTAAGACTTCGTACAAGTTAAAATAATTCTGTTTGAAAGTTTAAAGTAATCAGTCATTGTTCTGTGCAAGTTTTGGAATCTGTCAGTGGAATTTACTTCACACAGGCAAGTGTTAACAAGTGTATGGGGAACTGATTAGAAGTTTTGATTGAGATATTCCTGCATTATGGAAAGGTGTGAGATCTTTTTAGGGTTGGGAAATGGATTGATGATCAAAGGAAGCAGTTTTTTGTTTACTACATCAGACTGAGGTTCACAACTTCCATGTGCTGAGAGAAAGGATTGATTAACCAACACCAATTATTCAAATCCTTCAGACAAGTGACAAAGCAACTTGAATTCAGAATATCCAATATACAAACAGAGACAAGCAGGCACCTGTAATCAGAGCTTAAACTTCATGTTTGAATGTGAAGGGCTGAGTTCATGATTGTAATGAACAAGAGTCCACCCTGGGATTCGGTGCAATTTGAATTCTGCTTTTCCAAAATAATAAAAATAAGTATCTGCAATGAAAAATCCCTTGGACAGGACAGAGGGATTTTGACTCTGTATTTAATTCCAGACAGTATTTGGGTTGTGAGTGTTTGATGGACAGTGTAGATGAAGCTTTACTCTGAAACAATGGAATTTAGGTTAAGGGATGATTTAATCAAATGCTTCAGAATAATAATTGATATTGTACATCTCGTGTGTGTCTCAGTGTCAGTTCTGAAACATGTACAGCACAACCTCATCTTGTTTCTGTGTCTCCCTGTATCTCTCTCTCTCTCTCTCTCTCTTTCTCAAATTAGCTGGTCCATTTCCTAAATTACTCCTGACTAGATTTCAAAAGGGCTCCATTGCCTGTGAAGCAGTTTGCGATACCCAAAGGTTCTGAAATGTGCTTTCGAAATGCCTGTCCCCAAGTTGCTGTGAGGATGTTCAGAGTCAGTGGGTGACTTGGGTCACACACAGGACAGATACACCTCTCCAAGTTAAAGGTGGAGATGCCGTCGTTTTCGGCTGGTCCCGCTGGCGCAAATCACAACAGGTCCTTACCTGCAGGACCTGGCTCTGCGTGCGGCCTGCGGAGTCCTCGCGGGGCACGGGGGAATCTGGCCCCGTGGTGGGGGGGGGGGGGGGGGTGGCCCCACGGTGGCCCCACGGTGGCCTGGCCCGTGATCGGGGCCCACCGATCCGCAGGTGGGGCTGTGCCGTGGGGGCACTCTTTCCCTCCACGCCGGCCGCTGTGAACCTCCGCGATGGCCGGCGCAGAGAAGAAATCCCGTGCGCATGCGCAGGAAATACGCCAGCAGTGGGGGGGGGGGGGGGGGTGAACGGAGTCTTTAAGGAGTTCTATAGTAAACTGTCTGAGTCGGAGCCTCCCACGGGAGTGGATGGGATGAGGCAACTTTTGGACCAGTTGAGGTTTCCAAAGGTGGAAGAGGCCCTGGTGGAGGGGCTGAGGGCCCTGATTGAATTGGAGGAGATTGTCAAGGGTATAGAGGGCATGCAATTGGGTAAAGCCCCAGGGCAGGACGGTTACCAGGTAGAATTCTATAAGACATTTTCGGAAATATTGAGCCCACTCCTGATGAGGACCTTCAATGAGGCTAGAGAAAAAGGAACCCTCCCCCCCCCAACAATGTTACAGGCCTTGATCTCACTCATTCTTAAACGAGGGAAGGACCCGGAACATTGCGAGTCACACAGGCCGATTTTGCTGATAAACGTGGATACCAAATTGCTAGCTAAGATTCTGGCCACAAGAATTGAGGATTGCGTCCCAGGGGTGATAGAGGAAGTCCAGACTGGGTTTGTGAAAGGCAGACAACTCAATACCAATGTCCGGAGACTTTTCAATATTATTATGATGCCCTGAGAGGGAGGGGAGGTGGAGGTGGTAACAGCGAAAGTTTTTGTTACCCTGGTATACAAGTGGCCAGGAAATGGGATGCCCTGCACAGGCTCAACCTGACCCGGTTTGTGGAGCAAATGGAAGGGGACTTTAAAAGGTGGGACATGCTCCCGCTGTCACTGGCAGGGAGGGTGCAGACCGTGAAAATGGCTGTCCTCCACAGATTTTTGTTTGTCTTTCAGTGCCTCCCCATCTTCATCCCTAAGGCCTTTTTTAAGTGGGTGAGTAGGTTCATTGTGTGGGCGAATAAAGGAGATCGCTGTTGGAGCGCAGTCGGAGGGGTGGGGGGGCAGGTTGGCGCTGCCAAGCTTTCACAACTACTACTGGGCGACCAATATAGCGATGATTAGGAAGTGGGCGATGGTGGTGGGGGGGGGGGGTGGGGGGGTGGGGGGGGGAGCAGCTGGAGACGGCGTCATGTAAAGGTACCAGTCTGGGAGCTTTGATAACAGCTCCTTTGCCGTTCTCGCCGACCGGTTACTCCACAAGTCCGGTGGTGGTGGCGACACTGCGGATCTGGGGACAGTGGAGGAGGTACAAGAAGGTTGAGGGAGCGTCGATCTGGACCCCGATATGTAACAACCTCAGGTTTGTCCCGGGTAGGATGGATGGTGGGTTCCACAGCTGGCAGAGGGCAGGTATCAGCAGGATGGGAGATCTGGTCATAAACGGAAGCTTTCCCAGTTTGAAGGCACTAGAGGACAAATTTAATCTGCCGCCAGGAAACGCCTTTAAACATCTGCAAGTACGAGCATTCCAGAACAAACAGGCAGTGGCCTTTCCGACGCTGCCACCACTGAGGATACAGGACAGGGTGGTCTCCGGCACCAGGGTGGGGGAGGGGAAGGTATTGGATATCTACCGGGAACTACAGGAGGCGGAGGAAACCCTGGTGGAGGAGCTCAAGGGCAAGTGGGAGGAGGAGCTAGGTGAGGGGTGAGGAGTTGAAAGCGGGTCTGTGGGCAGAGGTCCTGGGCAGGGTTAATTCCTCCTCATCATGTGCCAGGCTCAGTCTAATTCAATTTAAGGTGGTCCACCGGGCACACATGATGGCAGCGAGAATGAGCACGTTTTTAGGGTAGAAGACAGTTGTGTGAGGTGCAAGGGCAGCCCTGCAAACCATGTCCACATGTTTTGGGCATGCCCGGAGCTTAGAGAGTTCTGGCACGGGTTCGCGAGGGCAATGTCCAAGGTGCTTAACACACGGGTGGTGCCGAGTCCAGAGATAGCAATCTTTGGAGTGTCAGAAGACCCGGGAGTTCAGGGGGCGAAAGAGGCCGACGTCTTGGCCTTTGCCTCCCTAGTAGCCTGGAGATGGATTTTATTAATGTGGAGGGACTCGAAGCCCCCGAGTGTAGAGACTTGGGTTAACGACATGGCTGGGTTTCTCAGCCTCGAGAAAATAAAGTTTGCCTTAAGAGGGTCAATGCTGGGGTTCGCTCGGAGGTGGCAGCCGTTCCTCGACTTTCTCGGGGGAAATTAAAATGTCAGCAGCAGCAGCAATCCGTAGGGGGGGTGGGTGTGTGCTTCATTGGGATGGTGTGGGAAGACTGGGTCGCGTGGGGTAATGTCTGTTTAATTGTTATTGTATATTCTCTTTTTGCATTATGTGAATGTTCACTCTAGTTTGTTTTGTTGTTATTGTTACTACTGTATTATTATGAAAAAATTCTGCAAAACCTTAATAAAAATACTTTTTAAAAAGAAAAAAAAAGGTAAATACGGCAGCGATTCGGCGCATGCGCCAGATCGCGCTGGCGCTCCCGCACGTGCGCCAACCTCGCCGGCCGGCGGAGGCCCTTCGGCGCTGGTTGGTGTGGTGCAATTTAATGTGGTCAATCCACCTACACGGCACCTCGTTTGGGTTGTGGGGGCGAAAGCCATGCAAACACGGGGAGAATGTGCAAACTCCACACGGACTGTGACCCAGAGCCAGGATCGAACCTGGGACCTCGGTGCCGAATAAAGATTATTATACAGTGTAGTCTCACAGGCTCTCACCCTGGGTACATGATAGTCAGAACTCCAAAAGGAATAATTGTAGTGACCACATCAACATGGTGGAATGTTTATTCTAGTCTTATAGTATAAACAGTGACCGGGTCAACTGCAGTGATATCTGGGAAAGGAGCTAATGTGTTCTCAATAGTGATATGGATGAGAACAGCTATATATTACAAGCTAATATTCAGAATGACATTCTCTAATGCAGTAATATTTCAGATAGAGTGTACAGCAGCATTTACAGCTACTGATGCAGCCAGGAAATAAATTGAAATATGGGGTTTATATTGAACAAGAACAACAAAGAACAAAGAAAAGTACAGCACAGGAACAGGCCCTTCGGCCCTCCAAGCCAGTGCCACCTAAACTACAATGCTGCCCGCCTAAACTACAATCTTCTACACTTCCTGGGTCTGTATCCCTCTATTCCCATCCTATTCATGTATTTCTCAAGATGGACCTTAAATGTCACTATCGTCCCTGCTTCCACCACCTCCTCCGGCAGCGAGTTCCAGGCACCCACTACCCTCTGTGTAAAAGACTTGCCTCGTACACAGGGCTAAATCGCTGGCTTTGAAAGCAGACCAAGGCAGGCCAGCAGCACGGTTCAATTCCTGTAACAGCCTCCCCGAACAGGCGCTGGAATGTGGCGACTAGGGTCTTTTCACAGTAACTTCATTGAAGCCTACTTGTGACAATAAGCGATTTTCATTTCATTTCATTTCATTTCTAAACATTGCCCCTCGCACCTTAAACCTATGCCCCCGAGTAATTGACCCTGCTACCATGGGGAAAAGCCGCTGACTATCTGTCTATGCTCCTTATAATTTTGTAGACCGCTATCAGGTCACCCCTCAACCTCCGTCGTTCCAGTGAGAACAAACCGAGTTTATTCAACCGCTCCTCATACCTAATGCCCTCCATACCAGGCAACATCTGGTAAATCTCTTCTGCACCCTCCCTGTGGGGGGAGTATGTGTGGGGGGGAGTGTGTGGGTGTTTGTGTGGGGGGGTGTGTGGGGGGGGATTGGGGGGTAGGGAGTGTGTGGGGGGGGGGAGTGTGTGGGGCGGGGTTGTGTGTGTGGGGGGAGTGGGTGTGTGGGGGGGGAGTGTGTGTGTGTGTGGGGGGGGGAGTGTGGGGTGGGGAGTGTGTGGGTGGGGGAGTGTGTGAGGGGGGGAGTGTGGGGAGTGTGTGGGGTGGAGAGTGGGTGGGGGGGAGTGTGTGGGGCGGTGGTGTGTGTGGGGGGGGGAGTGGGGGGGGAAGGAAGTGTGTGGGAGGGAGTGGGTGTGGGGAGTCTGGGGGGGGTTCCTCAACCTCGTGACCAAAAACATCTCTCCGAGTGACAATAATGAGCATGTTTGTGACTCCAAACCCTCCTGATCAATCTCTCTCTCTGCCAGTGTCTGAGAAGTTTCATCTTTCCTTGCTGAACAAAGTTAGACAGAGAAAGTTTTCTTTCCGGAAAGCTGAGCCTGTGATTGTGGCTGAGGGGCGGTTCACTTCCTTTTAAGGGCAATATGCAAATGAGCATAGTGGACTTTTTGAGCCATATTTCTCCAACTAGAGAGGAACATTCCAACATTTGTTAGAACAATACCGAAGAAGTAGCTTTACTGATGAGAGGAAATTGTAAGTAAAGGGACAGTTTAGCGGTGTAAATGCAGTAAGTGTGAGTGAAAGATGTGATGTGTGGTGTGGGCTGGGAGTGTGTCGTGTTTTTAAGCATACTTACCTGGCAGGGGTGAAACCATGATCAAAAAGGTGGTTCGCCCAGGACGAGGCTAGCCCATTGCACTTCGGGTGTGCTGACGCCTGCGATGTCCCCAAATGCGGGATACTCGACTGCAAAATTTGTGGTAGTGGGGGACTGCGTTCGCGCTCTCCCCTGATTTACAAAATAAAAATAGAATTGCTGTTCATTCACTTGCCAGTAGGGCGCTCAACTCTTTCGAGACCTGTCCAGTCTTATGTATTTGCTGGTTACCTAGTCTTTCCACACAATAATTGCCCACCTCCATTATTTTACTCCCTTCCATTATCAACAATTATTCCTTCTGCTCAGAGTTTATTACTCTGCCTGCAATCCACCCATAACTACAATTTATTTACCCCAGAAAAAATAACCCTCACCCCACGCAATTCTCCCCCTGACATTTTATTTGTGGTCGGCAAATTCAAAACACCGTGGGCTGGATTCTCCAATCCTCAGGCTAAGTGCTGATGCCAACGGAGGATCCGTGGAGTTTCACGATGGCAAAACTGACACAAAACCCTCACCAATTCCGCTACTTGTGAGTGGCTAGCAGCGGCGTTGCGTGAAACACTCGTGGAACGCGCGGTAAATGGTTGGAGAATCGCCAGGTCCCGTGCCGAGTGTTGCAGACTGGCACATTCCAAGGTCCAGGACTATGTGCTGAGGGACGCACTCAAGCTTGGGTCAGCTGCCGCCAAGGCGCAAAGGGGAAAGACCACTGTGTAAGGTCTCACCAGCAAATGTACACCGAGGGGCAGTTAACAGTGTAAACCCCCCTCGGTCTGGGTCATTAACACTCCAATGTATAAAAGAAACATGACAATGTAAATCATAGATCATAGAATTTACAGTGCAGAAGGAGGCCATTCGGCCCATCGAGTCTGCACCGGTTCTTGGAAAGAGCACCCTACCCAACGTCAACACCCCCACCCTATCCCCATAACCACATAACCCCACCCAACACTAAGGGCAATTTTGGACACTAAGAGCAATTTATCGTGGCCAATCCACCTAACCTGCACATCTTTGGACTGTGGGAGGAAACCGGAGCACCCGGAGGAAACCCACACAAACACGGGGAGGATGTGCAGACTCCTCACAGACAGTGACCCAAGCCGGAATCGAACCTGGGACCCTGGAGCTGTGAAGCAATTGTGCTCTCCACAATGCTACCGTTCTGCCCGTCTATAATGTTTAAGAAGGAATTACATAAGAACATAATTACTAGGAGCAGGAGTAGGCCATCTGGCCCCTCGAGCCTGCTCCTCCATTCAATGAGGTCATGGCTGATCTTTTGTAACGTAAAGAGCGATATGTGTGTAAGGTTATCAAAATTGAATGGAAGAAAGTCAAGGGAATGTGTAACTCTGATGGAAATGTACAGTCAAGACAATTCAAAATGTTCTGTAATGTTTATGATAGATTTTATGAATAAAGTATATTTTTTGAAGAAAAAAAAAGATCGGACACATTTCCATAAAGCAGGAATATCTCAATCAAACTTGAGTTCCCATAGACTTGTTAACACTTGACTGTATAAAGTAAATTCCACTGAGAGATTCCAAAAGCTGCCACGGAAATGACTGGTGAGATTAAATTTTGAAACAGAACTATTTTAACTGATGCCTCAATCCTATCACACAGAAATGTTGTACGTTTTGAACTTCCACTGTTTCTATCTTCTTATCATTGATAAAGAACATGGTTCGGCTGTTTAGCACCGGGCTAAATCGCTGGCTTTGAAAGCAGACCAAGGCAGGCCAGCAGCACGGTTCAATTCCCGTAACAGCCTTCCCGAACAGGAGCCGGAATGTGGCAACTCGGGGCTTTTCACAGTAACTTAATTGAAGCCTACTTGTGACAATAAGCAATTTTCATTTCATTTCTATCCTTTCTATGTCTAAATCACCTTGGGATTCTCAAACCCATTTATTAGAAGATTCAATGTACAAATAAATGATTGGAAAGGGAGAGATAGAAAGCTGGAGGGACAGAGACAGGGATATTTAACCCCAAACCCCCCTCAGAAATCCTTCCAACCCCACCGCCCTGTCTAAAACACAAACACCACCATTGAGGACAAACCTGTACCCAGGCTGCGGCCTATTCATTTCAGACCCACTCCCTCACCGCCTCCCGACTGCTTCACACTCAGTGAGCCAGTTTAATTTTAAATTGTGCGTGGTCACTAAGTTGACAGTTCAGGAAAGGCTGCAGGCCATTGGTGCACAGCAGGATCCCACACATAGCAATGTGATCCTGTCAGGGTGGGACAGGCAGGTGAGCAGGGGGGTGGGGGACATGTTCCTTCCCTTGACTGCTATATTCTTTCTTCAATCTCCCCTCGCCACCACCCCAACCTCTGAACAGCACGGGTATTCCAAGTCTCGAGACACATCCGCCCTCAGAAAGTTAAACTCCCCTCTTTAACCTGGGAAACCCACTGCCCGGTAAATCACCCTCCCAGCATTTATTGCTATTCTTTTCGCAAATCAAGGAATTCCCGGGAAGGTGTGCTGGAGGCTCCCCGGTGCAGTTTGTGGGGTGGTTTTTGTTGATTGAAGGTTTAAAGAGACACCAAGAAGGTGGAGAGAGATGGACAGATATCGGCAGAACGCTGGGGAGACAGAGGGAGAGAGACAAGAATGGAAAGAATGCAGAAAGAGAGAGACAGCCTCTCTTTTTCACTACCTCCCTCTCTGTCATTCTCCCTCTCTCTAATCTCCATCACCCCCCAGCCCCACATTCTTTCTGTACTTCTCTCTCTGTCTTGCTCATCCCAGTAGTTGTGAAGGAGAGAGAGAGAGAAAGAGAGGGTCACACACAGGAATCTAACAATCAGAACCACAGCAAACTGAATTCAAATGGCCCCCTGCGGATTTCATTGCACCCTCATATTTATGTCTCGGCCTAAAATACAGGCTTCATTCCAGAATTATACCCGCTTCAAGTTAAGGGACTTTAATTCCGCACCATCGAGATTACTTTAGTCGATGGATAAATTTTAAAAGTGACCCCGCTTTTGTTAATTTTGTGAATTCTGCAGGCAACTTATGCACAGGGAGATCCCAAAAATGATAACACTTTCCTTATTGAGTTCAGAGTTTCACATCGTGAATTTCTCTCTCTCTCTCTCTTTCTCTCTGTTTCTACACCATTGTTGCAATGTACAAACTGACAGCAGTATTGTTTGCACAGTAAGATCCCACAAGCAGAAATGTGATCCTGGCTGAATATCCCCTCAGTCATCTGTGGAAAGGGTTCATCAACTCCCTCATTCCCAAGACTTTCAAATTTGAGACCTTCGAACCCACTTTGCAGTCCATGTGCTATTTTATTTTAAGAGTTGTGATCTCAATTGCTTTGCGGGCAAAGGCCACAGGCCTGTGCGTGAACAGCAAGATCCCACAGCAGCAGCAATGTGAACCTAACCAGGCGGGGCGCTGTCTTTCCTCTCCCCCCCCCACTCCCTCACTCCTGCTACGAGCCTCATTCCCCCATTCCACCCTGGATCTAAACCCCTTCCTCCCCCCTCATCCTGTGTGTGTGGATTGGACCAAGTCTAAAGAACTCCCTTCAATCCTCGGAAAGAGTTAAACTGCCTCTCAAAACTAAGAAAACCCTTTTTAAAACAAAATCCATTGGTACAGAGAAAGATCCCAGAAGGTGCAGTCAGCAGTGTTGCGTGTCGTTTAAAATAGCTAACAGGTTATACAGAGAGTGAACGTGGCTCAGGCAATGAAATCAAACCCCCCCTCCCTTTTGGGACATCCAGATTTAAAAGAACCCCTGTTATTTTGGGTTCATAAACAACATTTAGACAGCTTCATATTACAGATCTTTAATTTACTCTTTGTCACCCACCAAAGGGTTAATGTGTTTGTGTCTAAGTGCAAGGCCGGGGCGGCAATAAAGAGACAACTCACGTGTGTGCGGCCAGTGGAGTAGGCCTCAGTCCTTCCACTTGTCCTCTGGAGAATAGCCCTTGTCCAAAGATTCCTGCTCACATTGCAGTCTTCAAAATTCAAATTCCTGGGGAAAAGAGGGAGAAAGTTGACTGAAAGATGGGAAAACTGACACTATTTGATATAGCGAGATCCCAGGATCCACTTATCAGTTACACAAACTCTCAGCAATGTTCAAACACAAAAATGGTACAGCTTTCAACCAGAGGCTAAAAAAAGATGAGAGACAGTTTCCCCCTTCCCTTATGTTTCTCTCTGACTCTCAGTCCCTCACTCATTTATATTTCTGTCCCCCTCCCTCACTCACTATCCCTCAGTTATTAAAATTACACCTCGGTCAGGGTAATAACCAGACACAACTCACCCTGGGTGAAGCCTGCAGAACAGGCCTCAGCCAGCGCTGAGTTCAAATACTATTGGGAAATGATTAGAAACAGTATTGGTTGAGATCTCCTCAGAGATCTGTGTGCAGACCTACCCCATGACTTTCTGTCATGAATGTTTTCAGTCTGTCCGCTGCGATGGTTTGCTAAAGATGTGTCTTCACAGGAGAGGCCAGAGGCATTTGTCCTGTCTATGGTCATGTTAATTCAGGGCACAGCAACAGATCTAGCAATGTCCTGTCCTTACTTCAGTATTTATGTTAATATTTAATTCCCCCTGAGTTTCTGACTAGTTTGGGTTGTCTATTCATCTGTCTCCCGAGGAGGGGTTTCTATACAATGAGTAAAAACCAGCAAGAATTTCCCAGGACGGACCTGTCTTGGGAGTCTTTGATGGGAACAATCTTATTCTATGTTACTCACAGTCAGATTTCCTCAGTCAGCTGCTATATAAATTGGGATTCAATTTGATTTTTTTCACACTGTGAGATGTAAAGTTTATTCCTGAATCAATACAGGGTCATCGGCAACAACATCATTTTATTAGACAAGGAGGTTCAATGGGATTTTTCACTGAAATCCTCTGATGTCAATTCCTGAGATTAGAATTGATGTCAATTCCTGAGATTAGAATTTATAATGAAACAATTTAGATTAAATTAAAACAGTCAGTATGATCATCCCCAACTACTTTCTGTTAATTGATTTTTCGCAGCTGGATTCACACAATACAGACAGCAATGTCTCGTAGATATTGGAAGTGCCACAAATGTCGTCAAATGCAGTGCGTGGGGTCCCTCACTGTTTCAATCGTACTGAGGAACAGTCAGCCCACAGGGACAACATTTCTGTATAATAGGACTGATGCACAAGTTAAAATCGTTCACCTGAGGAAGGAGCAGCGCTCCGAAAGCTAGTGACATCGAAACAAACCTGTTGGACTTTAACCTGGTTTTGTAAGACTTCGTACTGTGCTCACCCCAGTCCAACGCCGGCATCTCTACATCATGGCTACCATCGACACCGCAAACTGCCGGCTCAAAGTGGAGAGGATCTCCAGGAAGGTCGCGCATATAGACACTGACATTAAGTTTCTACAAAGATGCAAGAAAGCAGACAAGATCCCGAAAGGGCTACAGATCACAAACCCACTCAAGTCGACCGACAACACTGACTACGCTGAGAGACTCTGCCGTCGCACCTCTCACACACTCCTCAACCACCTCGGCCGCCAGCTCTACAGCAGACGCAGCAACCTGGAAACCAAGATAGAGGCCATATTCTCAACTTGCGCTCAGGATGCAGCAGACCAGCTGCGGAACACCGCCAAACAGATGAGACAACAATACTATGCCACCTATATGCACACCAAGAACAGGAAGCTTGAGAAACTTGGCATCACCACCGGCAGCAACCAAGCCACCCCCGGTACCACAGTAGAAAATAATACAGGGAAATCTATTGTCAACTTGTCAGACTACACCCTTCAACCAGATAAAACCGAAGTCCTCAGCAGAGGGCTCAATTTCTGCACCACCACCTAAATGGACCCCATCAGCTTCGCGGCAGACGCGGAGGAATTCATCAGGCGAATGAGGCTCCAGGAATTCTTCCACAGACCCCCAAGAGGCCAACAGCGAACCCAAGGAGACTATCAATGAACCGGAACAGCAGACCAAGAGATCTGCGGTGCGGCAACCGAAGAGGAAAGAGTCGAATTGGACCCCTCCGGAAGGCCGCTGCCTTAGACTCGACATGTATGCTCAAGCCGTCAGGAGTCGAGTCAATGCCAGATTCATCAGTCGCATTCACAAGACAGCCCCGAACGTCACCCAAGCACAACGCAATGCCATCCGCCCTCTCAAGACCAACCGCAGCATCGTCATCAAACCAGCAGACAAAGGAGGGGCCACTGTCGTACTGAACAGAACGGACTACTGCAAAGAAGTATACCGACAACTGAACAACCAAGAACACTACAGACAGTTACCCGCAGATCCGACCAAGGAACACATCCGCCAACTTAACAGACTGATCAAGACCTTGGATCCAGATCTGCAGAGCAGGCTACGTGCTCTCATCCCACGTACTCCCCGCGTTGGAGATCTCTACTGCCTCCCGAAAATACATAAGGCCAACACACCAGGCCGCCCTATCGTTTCAGGCAATGGGACCTTGTGTGAGAACCTCTCTGGCTACATCGAGGGCATCTTGAAACCCATCGTACAAGGTACGCCCAGCTTCTGTTGCGACACAACGGACTTCCAACAGAAACTCAGCAACCATGGACCAGTTGAACCAGGAACATTCCTCGTCACAATGGACGTCTCGGCACTCTACACCAGCATCCCCCATGACGGCGGCATTGCTGCAACAGCCTCAGTACTCAACACCGACAACTGCCAATCTCTAGACGCAATTCTGCAACTCATCCGCTTCATTCTGGATCACAACGTCTTCACCTTCAACAACAAGTTCTTCATCCAGATGCACGGAACAGCCATGGGGACCAAATTCGCACCCCAATACGCCAACATCTTCATGCACAAGTTTGAACAGGACCTACTCACCACACAGGACCTTCAACCGACGTTATACACCAGATACATCGATGACATTTTTTTCCTTTGGACCCACGGCAAAGAATCACTGAAATGACTACACGATGACATTAAAAAGTTCCAGCCAACCATCAGACTCACCATGGACTACTCTCCAAAATCAGTTGCATTCCCCGGAGCGGAGAAACGACGTCATCTTCTTCACAGCCTTCAACACGTCATTGATGACGATGAACATCTTGCCAAGGTCATCCCCACACCCCCACTACTTGCCTTCAAACAACCGCGCAACCTCAAACAAACCATTGTTTGCAGCAAACTACCCAGTCTTCAGAACAGTGACCACGATACCACACAACCCTGCCATGGTAATCTCTGCAAGACGTGCCAGATCATCGACATGGATACCACTATTACACGTGAGAACACCACCCACCAGGTACGCGGTACATACTCGTGTGACTCGGCCAACGTTGTCTACCTCATACGCTGCAGGAAAGGATGTCCCAAAGCGTGGTACATTGGCGAGACAATGCAGACACTGCGACAACGATTGAACGGACATCGCGCAACAATCGCCAGGCAGGAATGTTCCCTTGCAGTCGGGGAACACTTCAGCAGTCAAGGGCATTCAGCCTCTGATCTCCGGGTAAGCGTTCTCCAAGGCGGCCTTCAGCACGCGCGACTACGCAGAATCGCCGAGCAGAAACTTATAGCCAAGTTCCGCACACATGAGTGCGGCCTCAACCGGGACCTGGGATTCATGTTGCATTACATTCATCCCCCACCATCTGGCCTGCGAAATCCTACCAACTGTCCTGGCTTGACACAATTCACACCTCTTTAACCTGGGGTTACCCCATCTCTGGATCTGCAAAGATTTAATCACCTGCTAATGGTCGCATTCCAAGCATTGTTTGGCATCTTTGGATTTGTCTATATATGTGTTTCTGGAACATACGTCTTCATTCACCTGAGGAAGGAGCAGCGCTCCGAAAGCTAGTGACATCGAAACAAACCTGTTGGACTTTAACCCGGTGTTGTAAGACTTCGTACAAGTTAAAATAATTCTGTTTGAAAGTTTAAAGTAATCAGTCATTGTTCTGTGCAAGTTTTGGAATCTGTCAGTGGAATTTACTTCACACAGGCAAGTGTTAACAAGTGTATGGGGAACTGATTAGAAGTTTTGATTGAGATATTCCTGCATTATGGAAAGGTGTGAGATCTTTTTAGGGTTGGGAAATGGATTGATGATCAAAGGAAGCAGTTTTTTGTTTACTACATCAGACTGAGGTTCACAACTTCCATGTGCTGAGAGAAAGGATTGATTAACCAACACCAATTATTCAAATCCTTCAGACAAGTGACAAAGCAACTTGAATTCAGAATATCCAATATACAAACAGAGACAAGCAGGCACCTGTAATCAGAGCTTAAACTTCATGTTTGAATGTGAAGGGCTGAGTTCATGATTGTAATGAACAAGAGTCCACCCTGGGATTCGGTGCAATTTGAATTCTGCTTTTCCAAAATAATAAAAATAAGTATCTGCAATGAAAAATCCCTTGGACAGGACAGAGGGATTTTGACTCTGTATTTAATTCCAGACAGTATTTGGGTTGTGAGTGTTTGATGGACAGTGTAGATGAAGCTTTACTCTGAAACAATGGAATTTAGGTTAAGGGATGATTTAATCAAATGCTTCAGAATAATAATTGATATTGTACATCTCGTGTGTGTCTCAGTGTCAGTTCTGAAACATGTACAGCACAACCTCATCTTGTTTCTGTGTCTCCCTGTATCTCTCTCTCTCTCTCTCTCTCTTTCTCAAATTAGCTGGTCCATTTCCTAAATTACTCCTGACTAGATTTCAAAAGGGCTCCATTGCCTGTGAAGCAGTTTGCGATACCCAAAGGTTCTGAAATGTGCTTTCGAAATGCCTGTCCCCAAGTTGCTGTGAGGATGTTCAGAGTCAGTGGGTGACTTGGGTCACACACAGGACAGATACACCTCTCCAAGTTAAAGGTGGAGATGCCGTCGTTTTCGGCTGGTCCCGCTGGCGCAAATCACAACAGGTCCTTACCTGCAGGACCTGGCTCTGCGTGCGGCCTGCGGAGTCCTCGCGGGGCACGGGGGAATCTGGCCCCGTGGTGGGGGGGGGGGGGGGGGGTGGCCCCACGGTGGCCTGGCCCGTGATCGGGGCCCACCGATCCGCAGGTGGGGCTGTGCCGTGGGGGCACTCTTTCCCTCCACGCCGGCCGCTGTGAACCTCCGCGATGGCCGGC